>NC_056739.1:1944971852-1945091852 GCF_019279795.1 Protopterus annectens | reverse complement strand
TAATTAACTGCCTAATAAAAACTAGTGTAGTGAGAATTTTCCCAGCATAAACTGCATCATTTTTAAATACATATTCCCCATTTTCTACACCTACAATGCTAGAATATGGATATGAGGTGAAAGGGAGGGCAGATGTACTGATATATAAGTGCATTTACAAAGACTGCACAGGAGCATCAGATAACCACAAACAATGCAGCATTAACAAGGCATGAAAGAAGCAGTACTTCAAGGTTTTATGGACACCACTGACGGTTTCTGTTCTTCAGCAAATTCACAGGTAAGCATCAGGATTCTCATTATTACCAGCATTTTCATTTCGTTTTTATCAATTTTTTTTCTGCAACTCATGCTGTTCTTGTTACCAGATACCCCTCACCTTACTCCCTTCTCACCACAGCCATAAACATTTCTCTCTACCACCATTGGCAAGCTGAAAAAAGACGTATGGTAACCTATTTACATGCTGGCATCCCGTGGGTCTTCAATGCTGCTGTCTCATACTGCTTAGCATAATTTGTAATTGTGGTCTCCAGATGACTTTCCCGCACAGTCCATTCATATTTTCCATGAAATTATAGGTTCACAGGTTCATAGGTTCATACTAGGCTATCTGCCCTGGGGCATTTATAAGCCTAGCCAGAATGTGTTTGGCTTTCGCCACCTATTTTAAATTTATTTTGCTATGCCCTTTTTCGAGGTTAGTATACTGTGCCTCTGTCTAACAGTGACACAGAAGTGATACCCGGGGTAAACCTACAATCTCCCATCCACTCATCAAGATTCCTCTTGAAGAGAGTCAATGAGGGACTCTGCCTAACCTGGACTGGGATTTTATTCCAGAGTGAAGGAAGCCTCTGGGTTATGAATCTGTCCCTCCAGCATGTCCTATTTATTTCAGTGCTGAGGTTCAAGTCTCTCGAGCGCGTAGCTCGATGGGATTTGGATTTTCTGAGGTGCAGCATGTCCATTAATTCCGAGTTGGACATGGCTTTATACGTCAGGCACAGATCGCCTCTGAACAGGTAGTATGCCACTGAGTAGAGCTGGAGTTTCTTTAACCGGGCAGCATATGGCATCTGTTTGAGCCCTTTGATCATCTTGGTGAGGTACTTTTGGGGTCTTTCCAGTTGCTGCAGGTGTCTGGTAAGGTACATCCCAAAAGTGGCATTGTACTCAATTATGGGCCTGATGAGGGATGAGTAAAGAGGCACGATGACCTCCCCTGATCTAGATGTGAATCCCTTCATGATTAGGTGGGCTATATAAAATGTTTTTCTAACCACTTTGGCCACGTGGTTGTCAAATGAAAGATTGCTATCAACTTGGGTCCCCAGGTCCCTAATTACTTCTTCTGTACTTAATGGATTACCACCTTTGTGGTAATTTGTGGGCACTTTGCTTTTGCCAAAGGGGATGACTATACACTTTTTGGCATTTAGCTTGAGGCCATGGCTCTGGCACCAGTTGTCTGTTTCTATGAGGTCCTTTTGGAGGATGCTTGTGTCGGCTGGAGAGTCGATTATGGCGCCCAGTTTGCAGTCATCTGCGAACTTGGTCAGCCACAGTCCTTCCGTGTTGGCCTGTACCTCCGAGAAATATATACCGAACAAGAGAGGTCCCAGGACTGAGCCTTGTGGGACACCACTTGTAACTGGTTTGGAGTCTGACATGGCTCCAGCAATTCTAACCATGTGGGTTCTGTCCTTGAGCCAGTTTGCAATCCATCTAGTGACATAGGGGTTTATATTTAAGCTGGTGAGCTTATCTATAATGCCTGGCATGGGGTATTGTATCGAAGGCTTTTGCGAGGTCCAGGTAGGCTGTGTGGACCACCATCCCCTCGTCAATGGCCTTGGTGACTGTTTCAAAGAAATCAACCAGGTTTAAGAGGCAGGATCTGCCCTTAACAAAGCCAAACTGGGTAGGATCCAGTGTTTGTAGGTCCCCAGTATCTTTATTTATGAGGTCTATGATGATCCTTTCCATAGCTTTGCAGACCAAGCTAGTCAGGCTTATGGGGCGATAGTTTCCAGGATCCGTTGAGGCACCACCTTTATGGAGAGGGACCACTGTTGCTGTACGCCACTCTTTGGGCACATATCCTGTAGTAAGGCTGAGATTGAACAGTAGTTTTATGTTTGGGTTTAGCTCTTCTTGGAGTTCATGTAGGACGCAGCCCGGGACACCATCTGGTCCCATTCATGCTGTGTTTTTTGCTTTGGAGAGGACGGCTCTTACCTGAGCATCCGAGATGTCAGGAGGGCAGCACTCTGCTGGGATAGATATTTGCCCTTTTGGTGGGGAGGGGGGGAGAAGTTTGCACTGAACCTGTCAGCTAGGATGTTGGCAATGTCTGTGGGTTCGGTGTATTTTTTGTCATTTTGGACTAATTCTGAGCATATCTGGGAATTACCACCCAGGTTACTAACATAACTAAAGAAAGCCTTGTGATTATCCTTAGTGTCCTGTGCAATTTTTCTCTCGAAGCTGGCCTTAGACAATTTTATGTGTGCCCGTAGTTTTTTGCTAATACTGATCAGTGATGCCTTCCCTTTTTGGGATTTTGCTCTATCATTTAGTAGCTTCCTCCTTCTATTGTATAGTTTGTTTATGGCTGGGGTCCACCAGACAGGACATCTGCCTTTGGAGGATTGGGTCTTGGTTTTATTTGGGATCGCATGATCCATGCATTCCTGAAGGTGTTCATAGAATGCGTTTATAAAGAATTCTGCGGTCTGGGCTGTATTTTCCACAGGCCCGGGGCTTTGAAGGATTCCACCTCAGTTTTGAGGAGTGTGAAATTTGCTTTAGAGAAGTTTTTCACTGTGGTTTTCTGGGCAGGGGGTGGGGTCGGGATGTGAATATCCAGTGAGATTAGTTTATGGTCTGATCTTACCAGTGAGGGATACACTTCTGGTCTGGAGCAAAGAGTCCCCATGTTGGTGATGATCAGGTCCAGTATGTTTTCCCCTCTTGTGGAGTGGTAACAAGTTGTTCCATAGCATTTGAGTTTATAAATTCTAGGAACCTTTGGGCTAGGGTGTTGGAGCTAGAGTAATGCTCCCAGTCTATGTTTGGGTAGTTGAAGTCGCCCAATATAATGGTGTTTGGAGAGACCTTCATATTTTCCAGTGTTCTCAGGAAGGCCGAGTGGGGTTCCTGGGTTTGGGAGGGTGGTCTGTAGCAGGCTATAAACTGGAAGGCAGTTTTACCCACTGTTAGTTGCACATGGATAGTCTCTGATGCTTCGTGCTTTGCCACCAACCTGGAGGTGTGGGTATCTTTGATGAATATCGATACTCCCCCTCCTTTTGTGGTTCGATCCAAGTTTTGGGGCCGAAAAGCATGGTATGAGCTATAACCTGGTAGTGCTGGGGTGCTCTCGGGAGCCCTGAACCAGGTTTCTGTTACTGCACAGGTATCGATGTTCTCCATGCTAAGGAGAGTTTCGAGTGCGTGCATCTTGAGGTTTAGACTTCTGGCGTTGAGTAGCATTACTCTTAGTTTCTTATCCCTTGTGATACCTATGGAGGTGGGTTTGTCTTTTGAGCCTTGCCTAAAAAAGGCACTATGGGGGTAGCAAGAGCCTTTGCCAATATCCGAAAGCCCAGGGGTGACAGGTGCAAGCCGTCCCTAGTGAAGCATCGTGGCTTGTCGAGCATATCATCCCAAGCTGACAGGCATTGGGTCCCCTTTGAATGACACCAGTACTTAAGCCAATTGTTGAAATTGATCATCTTGTCTTCATATTGTGGCATCATTCTTGGTGAGGGTAAGATGCTACTCAAGGTCAAGGTCATACTGGCCTGGGGTACATGCTCAGAGAGCTCCTTTATGTCTCTTTTCATGTAGTCCAGGGAGGTACGTCTCAGGTCATTCACACCAGCATGGACAATGAATGAGTCATATTTGTACTTGTCTTGGAGTGACCTGAGTGCTTGTGTTATGTGGTGGAAACTAGCACCCGACAGGCTGCTCACCGTGACCCTCTCCTTGTTCAGCCTGGTGAGCGGGACATCAGTGTGCCTGACGATAGAGTCACCTATTACAAGTGTATCAGGTGTGTTGCTTAGTCTTAAGGGCTGTGACTGTTTGGCACACTGGCTTTGTGAGATATGTGTTGCACGTGTTTTGTTTTGGGGTAGCGGCTGCTTGGGTGTCTGCTTTGGAGGTCTCTGCTGCTTCGGCAGATCTTTATTTAGAGCCTCCGAGTATGTTTTTGTGTGATTATGTGTTTGGTTTGCTGTCGTGGTAGGTCTATGTGAGACTGGAATTGTAGTGAGTGTGGTTTCCTTCTCCTCCTGACTGGTTATGCCAGTACTGAGTTGAGAGAGATTAGCCTCCAGTTTGGATCTCTCACATGTGTTGGAATTTGTTGGGAGGAGGAGAGGGTTGTCTGTGTACATGAGGCAGTTGTAACATTGCCTCAAGATTCCCAGATTCACCAGCTGGACTGGAGAGGAGATTGACAACTGACCTTTGGACATGCTAGAATAACATTGGGAATTCCTTAATAATTGAAAACCAGGGCCAATGGGGAGTGAGGGTGTAGTGCTTTTAATTTTTAGTGCTGACTTATATAATTGCTTTAGTGAGCAAGTGCCAGGTAACTTAAGTGCAATGTGTTACAGGTAACTTAAATGCAAAAATGACAAACAGTAACTTTCTTTCAAGTGAAACAAGGAAATAAGTACAGTAAGCAATGCAGATATCACTAGTGATCCACAGAAGCGCTGAGAAGCCACGTATTAGGTGGAATTAGCGTTCCAGGGAAATAACAAGCAAACAAACAACAAGCATATAAACAAAGCTAGATTCAGCAGGCCTGGATCTAGTCTATGCTACAGCAAACAAGGTGTACCAATTTCAGTAAGATACAGTTCAAATATTCAGGCACTATAAACCTTTAACCAGAAATTTCCAGCTCAGAAGGGCAGAGTCCAGCCTTTTCTCCCACAAGACTGCAGACCACAAACCTTCTTAATGTAAAATAACTGGCCTGAAGCCCAAGTGCTTAAACCAGAACTAATACACTTTAAGAATAACAGACACTGGACTCTCAATCAGCAGTTCCCAACTTAGAAGGATGAAAGCTACCTGTCCTGCCACCACAGTGCATGCCACAAACCTTCCTAGTGTAAAACAACTGGTCTGAAGCCCAAGTGCTTAATCCAAAAGACTTAGAATGATAGCTACACTTTAATCAAGTTACTACCAAGCAGTAATTAATACAATTGAATACTTTAGAGAATGCCTGGATTAGTGCTCAAGTTACACAAACAAATTCACCAAGAGTAATATATACTCTTTTTTGGTTCCCTCAGACCTCATTTTACTGGCCTGATCCACACCATGCCTACCAGCTACTCAACACTTACAGATTTGTTCCATTTTTGCTGTGGTCAGTTGTGGATTTTGAGGGTGCCTTGGAAGCTTGGCTCATTTTTGCTTCCACCCGGAAGGGGATTTTTTTTTAAATGGTTTACTCATTCCCCCCCCACACTTGATTATGTCCAAGGGCAACTTCCGTCTTTGGACAATGCTTCCCCTTAGGGAGAATATCCATAAGCACTCTTCACCTTGGATGGGAATGTACAACCATTCAATGACACTTTGTCAGTTGCCTGCTGACAATCAAACCTGGTTCGGCTGGACTGTAGTCAGGGCTTTAGACCTACACACCAAAGGAGCAGCCAAGTAAACTGAAAACACCTTCTATTTTATTATCTCTTAGCTGCCACCTGTTCACCAACCCTTTAAGCCTCTCTGAAGACATGCTCCTCCATCAGTTTCCTCTTCATCCATCTTAGTTAGCACCAAAGGTATACAGCTTGATCTTGCTTTACAACTGCAGAGTGACAGCACACAAATGTTGCAAACAAGACAGATCACAACACTGAACCCAGTTTGCCACATCCCTATATTTCTCTGACATTCTCCAAAGATCCAGTCTATGCATCTGGTCAGAAAATTTCACCTACTTCATTATTCTGCTTCCATGCTCCATACTTTTAAATCCCTTGTGTCACTGCTGACCTCATTATAGCTATAGTGCCCAAGAGCACTCCTCATGAAAATCACTGTTGATACAGTCATACAAATGGGTCAGAACAGATGGGTAAGACCTTAGCTGAAAATTCATTCTGTCTACCATCATCAAATGATGGAAGAAGTCACCAACCTTTCCTTCAATCTTTTCTGTAACCTTCTCTGGGTTAAAAATGTTAGGGATAGGCCTGTAATTGCTTAATTACTACAACAGTGTACACTGCCTCACAGCACTGGTTTGTTGGTTTGGACCCCAGCGGGGTTTCTAGTGTCCATGTGGGGTTTTACTGGATACTCTCAATTCCTTTGACATCCTAAAGCCATGCAAGTAAGTGAACTGGTTAGCCTCCAAACTTCTTGTGTGTGTGCATTATGCAACAGTAACTGGCATTATGATCAGGAACAGTTCTGTACTTTATGTGTGTCGGTTAGCAGGGAATACCCTAGATCCACCACAACCTTAAGTGCCATCAGCTGAATACTGAAAATAAAAGTACAGTTGTGTAAGATCTTACCATAACAGCAGATGTCCGTCTCTTCACTGTTACAATACTCATTACAAAAGAGATCACCTGTCAAGGGTGGCCTGACATCCGGCCAGTATACAAAATTCTTTAGGTTGCTTTAAGGTACACCGTATGTCACACGTATGCTCCTCGCATAGCATAGGGCATAAAGGTGACATCCAGATATCCATCCTCAGAACTGTGAGCACCAGTAGGAGTGCCAGTCAAAGGAGAACAGAGGTAATCAGTACATCAAGAAGAGAAAAGGAACAGGCGAAGGAGGGAAGGAGGGAGTAAATACTCCAACACTGAAGAGAAGGGCATCTACCATTACGGCAAGATCTTACATAACTGCACCATGTCCTTCCATTTCACTGTTGCAATATTCAGTACAATAGGGAGAGTGCCAAAACTCAGGAAGAAGAAATGGAAAGATGAACAGAAAGGAGTGTGGCTGACAAGAACAGGATAGTCAGACAGCACCTGGTTTGTCGGGAAAAGGAGACTTCTGTGACACTGACATTTGGGTAGCTTTAGCAGGAGGTGCACGCTTCCCACCCTTCTTACCTTTGGGGGGAGGGCAAGACTGTCTACGAACAAAAGCTGGCTTACTGGGGCAATTTTTCCGAAAGGTAGGCACAGGAGAAACAAAACATGTTTACGGTCTTGCAAGACCTTGCCCTTAGCCTGAAGAGACTTAACAAATCAGCAGCAGCTGCATCAAACAAGTGTTTGTTGCCCAGAGAAGCATCCATCAAGTTAGCCTTAATATCATCAGGCAAAGGCAGAAGCTAAACGCAGGAATATCTCATCACAGAACAAATGCAGCAGCCCTAGAAGCAGCTTCTGCTGCATCATAACTACACTTAATGGAGTGGTGAGCCACCTAACAGGGAAAAAGCAGAAGTCTTCCTTTCAGAGTCTGGGAGATCAGAAATTACATGAGAGGCCTGGGAAAGAAGAGCCAAAATTTGTCTGGACATATGGGTCTGATAACTGACATTCCTAAAAGCTAAGGTAGAAGAGGTATAAACCTTCATATCTAGCCTTTCTATAGTTCTGTCTTTTATCAGAAGGAAGTAACTTAGAAGAAGGCAGCAACAGAAATTGCTTGTCAGATGCCAAAGACACCACAGAAGGATCAGCAGAAGGACACCTATATAGGAATTTATAGTCGTCAGGTACCCTACAGAGCCTATTCGGTTTCTTGAAAGCAGGAGACTGGGAATCAGGAGCCTCAGATGCAGTAGAAAACTAATCCAACAAAGCAGCCAAAACAGGAAGAAGAGCAGAAGGTCTAAGAGAGTCCATTTGCAGGAGCTCGTAATAACTCTTCTGTATCTCAGAAACCTGGGCATAATTCCATTTAAAAAAATCTATCATTCTGGAGATTGTGTCCCCAAAAGAAATTTCCTCAAAATGAGCGTCAGGACTAGTAGAGTCCTCGTCCTCAGACCTATAATTTAAAGGAGAGGGAATCTGAGATGAATAAACAAGAGATTCCTCATCTGACTCCACCTCCATGGAAATCCTGACCCTGGGCCTTTTAAGGGGAGTTGAATACCAAGGGGGAGCTGGACTAGAAATTCCATGAGAAGGTTTCAAAGCCAAAGCATTTAACAACCCCTGAGTGAAATTCTGCCATTCACTCTGCAGGTTCTGAGGAGCTAGGAAAATTGCTTAGTCTTTTGCTTTTTCTTCAAGGGGACATCCACCTTATAAAACCTACATGGCTCAGATCCCGGATGGCATTCAATAATAGCAGTCGGGACGTCCTCTCTAACAATAATCTGAGGAACACACCTAGGCCCCTCAGAAATAATCAGCTGCAGTTCCTTCTGAAGTCCAAAGCAGATGTCTACAAGGCCTCCAAGGACATGAGTATGGCTGGATGCACACTGGCCTCTGAAACGGTCACAGCAGAAGAATCAAGGCAGAGCTGGGCGATCCTCTGGGCTTTCACTTGCCTCGGGGGATACATCTGTTGAAGTTTGCACAGCAAAAGAATCAAACCTAGATTTTTTTGGCCTTCTTCCTCACAGACGCCTGTCCTTTGGAGTAGGAAGTTCCTTCCATCATGTGTTTAGCTAAAAGCTGAAGCCATTGGTTCTCCAGACACAAGGCCAAAGAAGAAAGCTGACTACTGAGAATCTTAGGAACAAAGGCCTGACAAACTGAACAGGACATACCGTCATGGAAGTGCCGAGACTAAACAGGCACTGCTTGTGATGGTCTTTATGGGGAATCTGTCTCCCACACTGGCATTTACCCTTCTTGGATGACATAAAACCCCAAAAGCAACAATACAAAAGAAAAAGATAAGATCAAAAAACCCAACAGGGCACTTATCTATAATGGTTTGGTGAACCAGCAACAGAAAGGGCGTTCAAACCAATGAGAAGTTCCAAGGATGGTATGTCTGGATGTCACCTTTATGCCCTATGGTACACAAGGAGTGTACGTGTGACGTACAGCACACCTTAGAGCAACCTAAAGGCTTTGGTAAACTGGCTGGAAGTTTGGCCACCCTTGGCAGGGGATCCCTATTGTAATGAATATTGCAACAAATGTTTGCACACCTTAAAGCAACCTAAAGGCTTTGGTAAACTGGCTGGAAGTTTGGCCACCCTTGGCAGGGGATCCCTATTGTAATGAATACTGCAACAAATGTTTGCACACCTTAAAGTAACCTAAAGGCTTTGGTAAACTGGCTGGAAGTTTGGCCACCCTTAACAGGGGATCCCTATTGTAATGAATACTGCAACAAATGTTTCCTTTTCTGCATAAGAGCTGTCATCACCAGCTTCCAGTCCTGCACCAGCATTAATGTTTTTTTAAAGCAATAACATATAGTTATGCCAATGCTCTAGTAAGTAACAGAGCCAAACATTTTAAAACACACAGGAAACATGTTTTCCAAAACTTGCATCTTATCACCCATATAGCTGTTCAGCTACTGTGCATTATTCCTTAATAATTTTCTCTCTTCTCATTTGTCTTTGCCTACACTTGATCAAACATCCTATACTTCCACCCAACTTCTTAGCTCCTGTGGAAGTGCACAGGCAAAGAACTTCCTCACTACTGCCACCTTATCTGCAGCACCTGTGATCCCCTCCCCAATTAACCAAATGCCCTACATATTGCTCACTGTGTTCCATGGTGAATTTGCTTTTCCTATTACTCATCCCCCTCCTGTCCATGCCACTATTTCTTCTACGTCCACCTGGTCATGCTGTATAAACACTGTTGCTTTCCAATAACATAACACTACACAGCCAGCATACATCGACAATATGGACAATGACTCTTGAAAAGTATGTATATATGGCTAAACAAATATGAACAGCTAGTTAGAAAAGAATTTGCATACATAACAGCACAACTCCTCCAAATTCAGCAAGATTGTGGGATACCACCACTGAGAAATAAAAAAATGACACTAAAAAATGACACAGACTACGCATTTATTTCACTATTACACAGATGACATAATACTGTAGGCCCATATTCATCATTATAAATGACTATAATAACATGACAATCCCACTGGTTAATGAGAATTGCAAAGTTGTACATTAATGTATGGCGTGAAGCTGATAAAATTTCCCGTGCCAAAAAAAAACATGACAGCATCGATTTTCAATCATGAATCACCACAGTATCTAAAACAACATATTTGATGGCAGTGTTGATACCCACAGCGCATACTTAACTCACTTCTTGATCTTACATTTCGAAGAGTTGTTGTAATGTCTTAACATTGTAATATAAATGTACAACACTGTCTATTCATAATGCACTTCACAGAATTACAGTCCTCCAGAAACTCCAGAAAACATGCATCTGCGCAGAGTTTAACGATTATATCGAAAACAAAGGGAGAGCAAAATCTGTCACTAAAATGCTCAGCTACTATACATTTACCATTTTTGCTAAAAAGCATTTCCAGAAGTAAATGAGAGGTATGGGTTCAAACAGCATCTGCTGTCCTGCTCCAAAAAGATAACACCTTCTTTTGCAATGAGATGATTAGCAGACCATGCATTGTTTTGCATGTGCCTGTTTTAATGACAGTACTGGCCATTTACAGACACTGTGCACTACATTTCACTATTTAACTAAAAGAGTCATGAGTGGAAGTGGACGAGAGAATTTGTTCTGCAGGTAGCAGCAAATGTAGCTGATTAAGTACACATGTATTGTTCAAAAGAGGAATGAGATTATACTCTTTTACTCTGCATTTGCAACAACTTTGAAAGAGATTTTGGTGGCAAGATAATATTTATTTTTATTTTATTTAAAATTTGTTAACTGAGAAAGTCTGACTTGGAACAAAGCTGATTTTCAGCAGAGGCCTGGGGAGAAACGCTCCAGACGCATGTCTTTTCTAACGTGGGAATCCGGAGCACCCAGAGGAAACCCACACAAATGCAGGGAGGACACGCACACTCCACACAGAAAGCACCCCAGCTGAGAATCGAACTGGAGAACCTCTTGCTGTGAAGTGACAAAGTCACTACCCTGCGCCGTCCAATTTGGACTGGTCTTTTTGGCATTTATACTGTGAAAAGTTAAAGCACACTTCATGCAACCACCACCAAAAGCCAATGTTCAGATTTGATCTTATCAGACTTATCAAATGCTTCACTTCTGTATTAGCACACAGCAGACACAGCAAGACCAGTCTTCATTCTGGCTGACTTTCACTTTGTTTTTCTGAGTGGGAGATGATCCTTCTGAAAAAAACTATGTTGAAATCTGCAACTTCTCCTATTATACTAGCAGCTGGAACTACTACACCTCTATCCACTAACATTACCTACACACATACTGACTTTTTACGGCCTGCCTTACATAACAAGAATAGTGGTTCTATGGGTATTTGCCTTTTGATGGGTTTGAATGCCTCAGGCAAATTATGACTAGCATGCCTTAGCTGAGCTTCTATACCACATTGTCAGCATTTCCTCACTACTGCATAAACAAACACGCAGCATGAAAGATTCTTTACTTTTGTTACTTGTTAATCATGTATATAGGTTGATTTGTGGACCATTTTCAGACATGCCCCAAGCCAAAAGACAGAGGTAAATATTATGTATGTAGACAATTCAGTGTAATCAGTCCAGCAGTTTCTGAGAGGAAACTGAAATAGCTAAATAAAAATCAAAAGACACCAGACGAACATGCATGATCCACATACAGTGAAGGGAGATCATGACTGAACCAGAGACTCGCAAGCTGTGAGTAAAAGATCTTACCACGGACCCACCTATTACAGGACTCATAACAAATGAACAGAGTTTAATAAAATCCTGAATTTTAAATCAGTCTGACAAAAGAATGATTAATACTGCTACATCTGGGATGCCTTCTGTGTGAAGTCTGCATATCCTCCCTGTGTTAGCATAGGTTTTCTCCAGGTGCTCCGGTTTCTTCCCACATTCCAAAGACATGCAGTAGGTGGACTGGACACTCTAAACTGGCCACAGGTGTGTGTGTGTGTGTGTGTGTGTGTGTGTGTGTGTGTGTGTGTGTGTGTGTGTGTGTGTTTGCTGTGAAACAACAGCCGGAGCAGGGCTAGCCACCCAGCGGTGTGAACCATGGCTCTAGATGACTGTTGCCATTGAAGTGACATCCTGACCCCATGTGACGGCGTAGTGGTGCAGCGGTAGCATTGTTGCCTCCAGCAAGAGGTTCTCCAGTTCGATTCTCAGCTGGGGTGCCTTCTGTGCAGAGTCTGTATGTCCTCCCTACGTTCATGTCGGTTTCCTCCCACATTACAAAAAGACATGCATCTGCAGCCTTTCTCCCCGGGCCTTCGCTGAAAATTGGCTTTGTTCCAAGTCAGACTTTCCCGGTTTACAAATGTTAAATAAAATAAATAAAAATAAATGTGGAAAAATGGGAAAAGGAGTTGTGGGAGTGATATGATGTGATGCTAGTTCTGTAACCTAAGTTCAAGTGATACAGCAATATAGAAAGAGAGTGAAGGGAGAATACAGGAAGTTTGATGAGGACAACACTGTTCAGGCCAGATACAAACTGCCACATACTGCACCAATCAGTTAACAAGAGCTGGGTAGCCCTATCCTGTATTATGTTTCTTACACGCTGTTGAGGGAAGATTTATGCCTTGCATACAAGGCATTTGTCAGACCCATCCTGGTGTACCTCATGCATATTCACACAATAAACAGCAGCAGAATTACACGTTTTAAAGATTTAAACCTTGCTTTTGATACAAACAGGACCTGCTGAAGAGACAGACATGTATCCTAGAAACTACATATTCTCTGGAACAGGCATCTGATGAGATACAGACAAAAATTGACATTTCTCATAGATTTA
Source organism: Protopterus annectens (assembly GCF_019279795.1). Classification (NCBI taxonomy): domain Eukaryota; kingdom Metazoa; phylum Chordata; order Ceratodontiformes; family Protopteridae; genus Protopterus; species Protopterus annectens. The sequence goes on along the minus strand of NC_056739.1, from coordinate 1,945,078,941 downwards.
AGACTAACAGAATGGTGCAATGTGCAAAATGTTTCAGCCAAGTCTCCCCTCAAAAGTGTACAAGACAATGAATAAATGGATAGAGTTTTCAGGCTCTCTTGGCAGATCAGGGACTTTGTGTTCTTTTTGGTTAGGAACCTTTGGGATGTTTCTAGTTGTCTGATATGTTTAGCAAGACACGGCTCATACACATATGAGGTAAATACATGCCTATATATATATATATATATATATATATATGGATTCACTTCAGAAGCTCAAAATACTGAAATCTCGAATTTCAATATCTCGAGCCCAAGAAGTCAAATCCACAAAACAACAAAAAGTAATAACCACGAAATTCAAAACCTCGAATACTGGAAGTTTTGAATTTCACGGTTTTACTACACACACACCATCCACCACACAAACACACACAATCACTGTACTACATGAAAGCAGGCAAGCCCCCTGCACCCCCCACACCCCACCTACTTAAATATTCTCACTCCGAAGTCACACTACATACAAACACACACAAAACACCACCACACAAGCTACTTTCTCTTCACACACACACACACACACATATATATATATATATATATATATATATATATACATATATTATACATTCACCTGCCTTTTGATCTGATCATGGCTGAGAAAGGTCTACAGATCAGCCTACATATCTGTTCTGACCAAGCCAAGTTAAAACTGAACTGTCAGGACAAGTGTGCTCGCTTTGCAAACTCTTACTTATTTCAGATTAAATAAATTACCCGTTATGAAATACATCATATATGCACATAGAAACACAGTTGTAAAGACAAACCAGCACCAAGCCAATGCAGGATGCATACATACACTCACACATAGCATGCAGACCTACTGGCAATTTGGAAGACTGCCAATTCACATTCTGCACATCTCAGAGGTCTGGCAGAAAACTGAAGCATCTAGTACATACCCATGTGTACACAGGGAGGACATGCAAACTTTGCAGGGAAAGCACCCTGGCAAGATCTAAACTAGGTTACAAAGTACCATGAAGCAGCAGGGCTAACTGCCACTCTCCACACCAATGCAGTTATCCCTTTGCTATTATGAAAACATTTTCAGCTCACAAATATAAGTACAAGGGTCTCCACTACTGCAACACATTTCACTGGAGAAACTACAATGTGCACATGGAAGCTGCAGCACTACAAGCTGTTCTAGATGCTAAAAGGCTGGGGATCGGAGGACAGAATCCCATCATCAACTCCTTGCAAAGTGTAACCTTAGGCAAGTCACTCACTATCCTTGTGTTCATGGGTCCCACTAGCTAAAAAGGACTTGAATGTTCCAATGCAACTATCCAAGTTACCAAAGTGTTAAAATAAATAAAATGTATATACAAAATATCAAGAAATTATTTTTGACTGGAGAAAGTCCTTACCAAGTAATACAATCAGAATTCGTTACTGAACAATATTTCTTTTTCTGACCAATATCAAATGTAACTGTGACAAAAAAATAAAAACTTCATCACAGCATTTTCTAATATTCAAACACTCAGGAGAAGGAATCAGCTGGTAAATGGCCCAGTTCTTTTGGTTTGACAAGTCAGCTAACAGCATACTAGAGAGAAATTAAACCGCTGGGGAATATCTCAGAAGATGGTCCATTTGATCTATAGACAAACATGCAAATGAACATCTATACACAGTTCTTGATGCCAAACAGGTGTTTAGTTTCAAAACTTGATGTCAGACCAGAGGACCTGAAAAAAAGGGAATGGGCATGAAATGTGTCAAAGATGGTTAGCGACAGGACAACGTAAAGGGAAGAAGTCCTCCAAATTTGATCTGACAGACCAGACATGGATACTAACAAAAACTGTTACTGACAGCAGAGAATGAAAAGTATGAATGGATCATTCAGTCTTCCTACTAACAAAAATTACTCAGGCCCGATCTTAAAGACATTGCTTTATAAAGCATCCTCTACAGCAGCAACAACCGTATGCTTATCCATAGTGCATTTTTAAATCAACAGTTTACAAGGCTACACAACATATGAATAACTTATTTTTTATATACAATACTTAATATGCTGCAGACTTCATGGCCCTTCAAGTTTGTGTTATCACTGACTGAAAGAAGTACTTTAAATTAGTTGTACTGTCCAATTAAATACTAGTCATCCAAGCACACACAGTGTGGGAAGACCCTCTTGCCTCCCAATCTCATAACTCACTTGCAGTCACAGTCATGTCCATAGTAACATCATCACATCAGTGATGCCAGCAGCAAGGCCTGCTGATATGATGGTCACATAACTGTACAAATTATCAGGGTCACACAGAATCTCATGGCAACTGTTGTTTTAACGCTAAACTGTAATTTCTGGAAAATACTAGAGTTACGATATACAGGTGACATCCTTACAAATTTCTTTCTTATCCTATACCAGTCATCTCATTTTTCTTGGTGAGCTACTTTTTATTGATAACTAGGCTGGCTAAAGAGAGATGGAGAGGTTCTCTCCTATTCCCACACCTTCTTCCTGTCCTGATACAGGATATAATTCCATTATAATTGCATCTTTACAGCTCTTTACTGTTCTCAGTTCATTATCAACCTTGTACAATATTCACTGCATTTCCCAAAAGGCTGAATCCATGATTTCTCATAGCAACATTTCAACAGTTCTTTCTTCCCTGCATAACTTCTTAATATTTCCTAACCATAAACAATGAGCATTTGTCAGGGTTGTAACTAAATGCTGTAAACATTTAAAGTAGATTATAATAAAATAAGCAGTACCAACTGTATATCTCATTCACAAGTCTACTATGCTAGATCAAAATGCATGAGCTCTCAGAACAAAAACATATACACATTTTGGCATCAGACTTCATTTATTGAATATATAACAATATTAAACATGTTGTTATACTTTAATTCAAGGGAAGTCAGAGAAACAGAAAAACAACATTCTTTCAAGACTCATTATAGGTTTACTTACAAGGAAATTTAACAAAACTATGTCTTTTTTAGAAAAACAGAAAGAAACATAATAGATAAAATACAGAGTTTAAAGTAGTACTTGCAGCTTTGTGGAAAACAGAACAGAAGACAATGGCCTAATTCTATGTAGCACTGTAAAAAAAGTCACTCAGAACTGGTAAAAAAATGTACAAGGTTAACAGAAGCATTTCCTTTTAGGACCTTTCCATCATGGGTAGCAACAATTACACAGACAGAGAAGACTCCCAACAGTTTCCCACACAGTCAAGGCGAACACCACTGGTGTTGTCTTCATCTGATTCTCCTATGCTAGACAGCTACTCCACTGTGCTAAAGATGACTTCCACCACTCAAAGTTGCTGGGAACTCCTCAGAAATCCTCAAGGATTAAAGGTAGACCTACACGTCACTGGACTCAGACTTGAAATACAACTAGTTTTATCTTCATGAGACCTCCCCTTTCCTGCCTGTAAAGCTTGTATCTGTTGACAACAACATACCCCCCGTGTGTGCGACATGGTTTCAGTCAGGGCTGTCCTACCTTCCAACTCAACTGACAAAAGCAGTAATTTTATTACAATACATACAAAAATTTATTTTGTGCAAGTTGTCACCCATCAGTGTGAACACTCTATCTGTTTGATTGTCATCGTTGAAGTAACACTCCAACCCCAAACGTAAAAATGGAAAAAAGGGAGTTGCAGATGGAAGATTTGACATTTGTTAAAACACACACACTTTTTGTACCTGGGCAAGCACCCATTCACAACTACATATATTTTCAACCCAAGGTCACTCCAAGTTGGAGAATGAGCAATCACTCCAAACAGTTTTATTTAAATATAAATATAAAAATGTATTTTGCCTTTACACATTGCTAAAATAAACAAAGAAAACTGCTGCCAAACAAACAGAAACTAAAGCAAGTACAGTTTCAACAGCACAAGACTAGACAACCACAGCCTAAGCAAGTTGATGTAAAACCCCATTCATTGTAAATACGATTTCTGGAGGCACAGGAGATAACTTAACTGAAATTTTCCAAAGCAGGATGAGACAATTATTCTAAATGAATAGCAGAATTCTCATTCTGTGGTTACTGGACATAATTGACATAACGCAGAATGTTTTTTAGATCAGTAGATCAGTTAGTTGTATCTGCCCCCTCCCCAAATAAAAAGAATAAATAAACAAATGCTGGAGTTGGCATGAAAAGCAGAATGCACATATAGTCTACATTTGTATACATAATTTTGGACTCTTCCCCACTGAAAAAGAGAATTATGGTTGCCTTTTCATACCAAATTCAAAAAGAACTGTACATTAATTTCCAGAAGGTTTAACTTGTGTGTTTATATGTGTATTACACAGAGATGTTACTGTTGCAGTATCTTTAAATGCGAGTTACCATTAGGATCTGTCTGTCATGAAACATCTTCCTCAATGGCAGGTAAGAAAAGCTGTTAGTGAAAGCACTCCGTCTGTAACACCTCTTCATCTGTCGTTGTTGTGTCTTTCGGCTTTTCCCGGTTAGGGGTCGCCACAGCAGAACTCCGGTCCGCTAATGATTGGCAGTAGATTTTTATGTGCCGAGTTGCCAGCCCTGATGCACAACCTTCAACGAAGGTATGCCCATTCACGCATGTCTCCAGACAGAAGACACTCTAGCTGAGAATCGAACGGGACGTCTTACTGTCAGGCGACACCGCTACCGCAGCACCGCCACCGTCTAACACCTTAAACTTAACTAAATGCATCTACTACAGAAATGATCTGGTGGCAGACAAAGTTACTTTGACAACAAATGCTGCTTTTCATTCTGTACCAAATCTGGAACCCCTGAAGCAGCTTTCTTTGGTCTGCAAATTCTTCCAGTGCAAAGATGTCTCTACTGTATCACTGACAAATGAAATGGAAGCCTTCTCCAATTCTTAAAATAAACAAACAAAAAAAAAAACACATCACTTTGCTATAGTAGACTTGGCTCTTCTGTCCTTTATTAAACAGACTTCTTAGAAAACATGCTATTATGCAGTATGTTGTTTAAATAACCTTATGACCCTAGATCATGTGATTAAAACTCATTAAAATGGATTTTTTATCACACACAATCATCAATAAACAAACCAAAAATATATATTTGCATAGAAAATCATGACCTTACTTACTACTGTTCATAAAAAGCAAAAGTGATCTATTACAAAATAAAAGGTGATACTATTTTCCAAATATCAATCTAAAAATAATCGGTCTGATTTCAGTTTAAGCACACACTTGATATCCCTATTCTCCAGCAGACTCAAAGGCCCTGTTACGATGACAGAAATGATTCCAACTCCGTCCCTGGAGGTCAGACTCCACAAAAAATAAGCTTCATTGTTCCAATCACTTTTTCTTATGTTCCTACCACCAAACCTAAAGGAAATATCCAGCTACACAAAATTCAGACTGCAGATAAAAAAACTGTTACTCATCCATTGCTCCAGATTACACTTGAATACAGTATGAGAAATACTTTGCTTTAGTGGAGAGGAAGACTATTCCGAAGTAGTACTGTCTGTGATATAAATTTATCCCTCCAGCATGTTGCATGCGCCCACTGGACTTTTAAATGTGCAGTAGGTCTGACAGGCTAGGATCTGCTAAGGCTCTGTAAGAGAATCAGAGACTGCCCCTCAATAGCCTGTAGGATACAGAGAAGAGGGACAATGCTTTGAGATGGTCTGCATAACTTTTATGATTTAAGCCCTTCATATTTATTTATTTATTATTTTTGTAAGGAAGGGTTGTGGGTATGTGAGATGTGTCACTTATTTGGAGAAGTATATACTGAAGGGGGCATTACACTCATTGATCAGTCTGACTGACTGGAATACAGAGGAATGACCACATCCCTGCACCTGGACATCATACTCTTAGTAATAAGTTGTGCAATGAAAAAGGATTTTCTTACAACAGTGGATACACAGTGAACAAGGAACAGTTTGCTCTCTACAAAGGTTACCAGGTCCACAACTAATGGATCAATTTTCAGGGGTGTGTTGTCAATGTGATATTTTTTGTTCGCTGAAAGATACTATTATACGTTTCTTGGCATTCAGTTTTACTCCGTGGTTTTTGACACATCATGGCACCATGTTTACACTCATCTGCAGACTTGGTCAGCCATAAACCCTTAACAGTGGCTTTGACCTATAAGAAGTAAATGCCTAACAGGAGTAACCCGAGGACTAAAACCTGGGATACACCACAAATAACAGGCCTTTTGCAGGAGGTACAGCAGCTCACCCTAATTTCTTAAGTTCTATTTGTGAGCCAGTTTGTCATGCAATGAGTAACACAGGGATTAAAATTTTGTTGGGACAGTTTACTAAGATACCAGAGTGTGGGGCAGTGTCAAATGCCTTTCCAAGATATTGATATGCAGTGTATCAAATGCCTTTGCGAGGTATTGATATGCAGTGCATACTGATCTGCCCCCATCCATTGCTTCAGTAACCTTCTCAAAAAAGTTCACCAGGTTAAGAAAGTAGGATATGCCATTAAAAAAAATCCAAACTGACGTGGGTTGATGGTTTGTAGGTTACCTATGCCCTTATTTATTAATTACATAATCCTTTCCATAGCCTTACACATGAGGATGGCAAAAAAAAAAAAAAAAACTTCTTCCTTAGCTGCTAAAGGTCTTCCCAGGTGCAAACAAGAGAGAAAAAAAACAGAAAATATTCCTGAGTTGACCACCATGGAGCTAAAAGATAGCGTTGAAACCTTAATGTTGAAAATTTAAAACTTTAGGCTTTATTTAAACATAAACTTCATTTAAAATCAAAGGGTAAAAAAGAAGAAAATGTTCCTGATAGGTACATAGATGTTTAAAACATTCAGCACACCTAAAAGATTTACTGAACTGAAGAAGGCCTGAATAGGTTGAAAGTGCTCTTCTGCTCTTCCCTTTGGTTTTAAATGAAGTTTATGTTTAAATAAAGCCTAAAGTTTTAAATTTTCAACATTAAGGTTTCAACGCTATCTTTTAGCTTTGTGGTGGTCAACTCAGGAATATTTTCTGTTTTTTTACACATGAGGATGGTCAGACTTGTGGGTCTATAATTTCTTGGGTCTCTTGACACCCTACCTTTGTGCAAGGGAATGACAGTTGCTGTCCCCCATTCAGCTGGTACAAAGCCTGTTTGGAGGCTGATACTGAACAACCTCTATAGGGTGTGTGACAGGTCCTGTTTCAGGCAGACAAGTAAGCAGCCTAGTATGTCATCCAGCCCCATAGAAGCAATGTTTCTGACTTTGGATAGTGTCTTAAGGACTTGTTCATGGAAGATTTGAAAGTGGAGTGTAGATGTGGATTATGAGATCTGGGAATAGAGGAAGTGAGAGTGGGGTGAAGTTAGAGCTAAATTTATTGGCTACAAGACTAGCTATATCCTCTGAGAATGAGTACTTGATATTTCTTACTATTCGCTCTGCAGTGCTGCACTTTGATTTAAAGCTTCTAACAGTTATAAATGGCTTTGTGGTTGTCCTTTGCCTGGATGGCAAGTTTTACTGCATATGTGGCTTTTGTTATTTAATCAGGGTCTGGAGTTCCCTGTCAAGTTTAGCACAAACTTTTTTTTTTTTTTTTTTTTTTGCATCTTGAGATTCACATTTATTTTCACATGCAATGTTTTTTTTTACTTTATTATAGAGCCTGCTTATCTGGGTTCCAGCATACATACTAGTTTTTTTTATTTCACACTATATTTACTACAGAAGGGGACAAAATGCAGCTATCTATGCAGCTATAATAAACAGCTGGGTCACTGAATTGGAATGGGATGCTGAATTTAGCAAAGTCATCACTCAGTTTCAGTAGATTAGCCTTAGCATAATCTTTGAAAAACAAGGTACTGTGGGGATGCTTCTGGCTTTAGTCTTAAGTTGAACATGACTGACAAGTGTTCTGATTTGACCAGAGAAGGAGTTACAATTGACAGGGAGCAGAGCTATCCCATACTGGTGAGGACCGCATCCAGGATTTTATTGCTCCTGGCTGGGGTATAGAGTAACTGGTCCAGCAAGTTTGCATTGAAGAAGTCCAGAAATCTTTGGGCATACAATATGTGTTACTGTGTAAACAGTAATACTGGAACATTAGCTTAATTTGTATACAACAGCCTATTGATTTAAGTTCAGCAATAAAGGTCAGGTTACAATTTTTGGAACGTACATCTGATTTAACTATACCATATAACACAAATTCTTACTGTACACTAATTTTCTGATTCTTTGCTTCTACTGCAGTTCTACCCAGATAGAAAAAAAAAAATAAATAAATAAATAAATATTCGTCCCTCATTCCAATCTGGCAACACAGAGTCTCCCAACCTCAGTTGCCAGCAAAAATACCTTCCTTGCAGACTTCTCTCAATACAATCAATAACACAGAACAGAAATAAAATTTTATGAAATTGTCATAGGTTCATAGGTGTTTACTAGGCTAATGGCCACAAGGGCCTTTTAAGCCTAGCCATGCATCCCAAATCTCTGACAACTTCTGATACCCTTAATGAATGTAAGCAGGGGTTTGGAAGATGAAATATTTAAAAGCAGGGGTTTGGGAGATTAAATTTTTACAAGCAGGGGCCTGGGAGATGAGCCATTTACAGGTTGCCTGTCTCCATTAGAGACATAGGTGCCAAATCAGGGAAGAATTTCCTGTTCCCCATCCAACTGTCATAGTTGCACTTGAACTGGCTTAGGGAGGAACTCTGCTTCACATAGAGGGGGAGCCTGTTCCATAGACAGGATAGTCTCTGGGATACATATCTGTCTCTCCAGCAGGTTCTATTTATATCACAGGCAAGGTTTAAGTCTTTAGACTGGGTCATTCTTGTGTTGTTTGTTTTGTGGCTATGCAGGAGTTCCATCAGAGTGGAGTCTGACAATGCCCTGTATTCTTCTCTTGTTGTAGGCTGTGTCTGGGGCAATACAGCTTCTGTGGGGTTTTCTTAATTCAAAAGCTACTGGAAGTACTCCTTCCATTTGCCTTTATGTCCCGTGGACTGGGGAGTAAGTTGTTGCTGACATTCCTTATGAAGGATATCTGACTATATTCTTTATCTTTCTGTCTTTGCTTTTCAACCTGTTTTTCTTTGTGCCACCTGAGTCATATTCCAGAAGATGGTACAGTGAATCTGATGCCCTGTTCTTTGCTAACCCCTTTCTTAGCTTTTTTGTTAGCCAACCAGTATTCCTTCCTAGCCTGGTTGGTCTTTTCTATCTCCCAGTTTTTCCTGCACTCCTTCTTTCTTTTGATGACTTCCTGGACGTCTGCATTCCACCACCAGCTTTTCTTATGTACCTTATTCCCATACCTGGCTCGGCCACATATTTGTTCTGTAGTCCTCACATATGTAGCTTTGAGCAGCTGACATTCTTCTTCAACTCCAACCATTTCCTTCTCTTCTTGGGGTGCTAGAGCCCTGAGTAATTCCTTGAACTGAAGTACTTTCTCTCCCGTCAACTTCTAGATCTTCAGCCTGATCTCTGATGACCTTAGAGCCTTCTCTGACCACTGTTTGCTGTTGACTGTGGCAACCTGTAGTTTATGCTGTGGGATGACTGTTTCACTAGGGATGACTTTGCAATCATTGATTTTACCCCTGTGCCCTTTCCTTACTAGGAGGAAGTCTACCTGAGCTGCATATCCTGTTCTGTCTATCCCAATATATTATTCAAGTCACTCACTATCAATGTCAAATCTTGTTGTCCTGGTTTATCTAGTAGGTTCTGCAACTGCTGTCTGAATGTACTCTTTTCCTTACTATCACAACCCTGCCCTGGGGCACAGGCTGAGATTGTGAATACTGTCACATCATTACATTAGAGTCTAATTGTCATGAGTCTGTCACTAATTGTCAATTAATGCTAACTGTCAAAGCAAATGCGCTGTAGCAGCTAGTCTGCACCTCCACAAGGGGCTCAAATGTCCTAGACGTAGTACTTACCAACATGGTGGGGTCACTTGATAAAGCTCAGAATTCCTCTGAGCGAAAGCGCTTGTGTGTTATTATTCTGTGGTTCTGAATAAAGGAATTATTTGAATTCGTTTGGTGCCTACCTGGATTTAATGAATCTGCCTTGGTGAACTTACAACAAGCTGTTCCATTTCCTGGCTGTGTGTGCATTTACTTCCTGGTTTGGTTCTCTGCTGTTTGTTTGACTTCTTTGGTGGGTCACTGCAATAACCTCTGTGTGTTGCCCTCCCTGGAAAGGTCAGGCCATAAATCTGTCTCATTTGAAGTGACAATCAGACCTGACACCCCCACAGGAGCAAAACAACTGAACAATTTCTCCAAAGCAAACTGCAGCCAACTAGCTGACAGTATAAATATATGATAAAGAATACAGTACTATGCAGAAAATGCCCAATAGCAACCAGAATACCTCTGCAAACACAGTAAAGGCAAACAAAAATCCAGAAATACACCTGAGGAAGCAATATGTGAAAGCGCTTGTGTGATAATAAAGAAGACTTCTTACACTTTTATTTTTCAATTCAAGTCTGCTTTTTTACCTTTATTGAAGACTGAAGACTGCTTTTTTACTTTGATTTGGACACTGGAGCCTAACCTCAGCATTTTTTCTGGATATGATAAAGAATGTCGAAATAAGAACATTTATTTTTTTGTTTTGTCCTAACTACATATATGTGTTCATATATTCTTTGCGTCAGCCTGCAACACATTCTGCCAATGTAAAATTCCTCGTAACTGTCAGATAGTGCCACATATACCACAAAAGTTGAATTACAACTGCACTTTTTGTTAATACAACAAATACTACTGCTGCTTTTAGTGGATACACAGTGACCCTCAAAAATGAAATGGCACCATTTAAAACTGCCACATTTGTATGTCCCATTAGGTCTTCACTGGTTAACCAAAGGCTTAATAATAATATACAATATTAGCATTTGGGGTGGCCTTGTCAAAAGGCAAAATAATTATGGTGAAACGTAGAAGAAAACCCAAAATATCTTTTTTTGGGAGGGCTAATTATCCATTCTTACACAGATTTTGTGGGGCTAATGATCATCCGATACAGAACAGTCCTAAAAAATAAATGTACTCAATGTGAAAAGATGGGACATTATATTAAAGGTTGCAAATGACATGCAGGAAATGTGAAAGGGAGGAACAGTTTTAATGTAATTGTGAACGAGTAAGTGATACTGAGGAAAACAATGACTGTGATGAAATGGAAAGGGACAATATTTTAAATGAGAATGCTGAAAAGGAAATGCAGGATATTAATAAAAAAAAAATATGCAGCATAGTCAAACAGAAATGGAAAATGTGCATGTTGGGAAAAAAAAAAAAAAAAAAAAAAAAAAAAGAGTACAATGTTTCCTTACAAAATATGTATGAAGTACTCCATTGAGAGGGGAAAGAGGAGGAGGAAATGGCAGACAGTAGATATTCAAATAATCACTGCTGCATGTAGCCTTGGCTATATGAGTTCTATCCTGTCAAGGATTTAACAGCTGGCTCGATTCCACAGCTTCATGGCATCTTCCACATACCCAAACTGTCAAGCACCTCAACATGAGCTGACTAAAAAAACACAAGTTTCGGTGCCAAGCCCTTCACAGTCTTCCTGACAACAGAAAGTGGGAGTCTGAGCCCTGAAAGGGCAATAATAGCAACAACAAAAAATAAATGTCCACACCTTGACATAAAAAACACACCAAAAGACAAGGGGGACGGAGAGAGGGAGGGAGGGAGCAGCCACTGCAGCAGTGATCATTCAATCCTCTACTGTTAATGTTAAGTTTACTTACAAAACTGTACTATGATCAGTATTGATAACTGCTAAAGTAGCCTTAGCTATATGGATAAATTACTTGGGAGCTGGAAAGAGAAGAGTCTGGGAACCCCTAGAAAATTGTCTCAGCAAAGCCAGACCTGGACATAGAGAAGGAATAAACATGACAGTGCTTCATAAAAGTGAGTACAGATGACCAAGTAGCAGCTTTTAGATTACTTCTAGAATCTAACTATTTCCAAAAAAGCCACAGATGATGCTAAGGACCTGGAAGAGTAGGGCCTTGACCCTGCCTGGAACAGTTTTGTTATGGTGAGTATAACAAAATGTAATAGTTTTAGGCTGTCCCTTCTTCTTACCTTCACAAGAAATGAGCAACTGATCCGAAGATCTGAAAGGTTTAGTTCTGTCAAGGCAGCAACTGAGTTTTCTGAGAACATCTAAGGTACGGAGTATCCTTTCTCTCTCATTGTTAGGATCAGGAAAGAAAACAGGGAGTTGGACAGTTCAGCTTAAAGTAAACTTGGATACCACTTTAGGCATAAAATAGGGATAAGTTCTCAAAGAAATGCTATCCCTGTGGAAAATGAGACAGTTTTCCATGTTAAGAACCTCAAGTCAGCTAAGTTAGCTGGTTCAAATGGAGCAAGTGCGAGTTTCACTAACATAACATTAAGGTCGCAAGGAGGGGCCATCAGTTTACTTGGAGGCCTCGTCTGCATAACCGCTTTCAAAAACATTTTGGCATGAGACTGCATTGAAAGAGTAGGATCCATGAGTAGACATGCTGAAATGGACGATAAATGAACCTTGACAGAGGAATAAGAATGGTCACAGCACAGTAATTCCCACAAATATGGTAAAACCAAAGAACAACTAGCCCTGAAAGAGTGCTGGTTATGTTGTTGGCACCAACTGGAAAACCTTTTCCATTTACTAATGTATGATTTTCTAGTAGCAGGCTTTCTTGCCTTCATTAGTAGTTGCTACACATCCTCAGTAAGCAGTTACCTAAAAGGAATTGCGACCCTATCATCTAGGCACTCATTTGAAATTGACTGATGTTAGGGTGCATCAAACTCCCCTGTTCTTGCATGAGTAGACCAAGTCTGTGAGGAACGTTGTGGTACTTACCCCTGGCATTTTCAAAAGAAAGGAAAACCACAGTTGCCTAGTCCAGAAGGGAGTCATCACAATGATTTTTGGGAGCTCCTTCTGAATCTTCAGAAGTACACTGGATATTAGTGGAAAAGTACTGAGGAAAATTCCTGTACAAGGAAAAGAAAAGGCATCTGTCTTGCGGGCCTTCTTGCATCCAGTCTTGGAATAGAATATTACCAGTTGATTATTCAGAGAGGAAGCAAACAGGTCTGCTTGAGACCCTCCCCATAGACTGAGCAAACCTTGGAAGGCCTACTGATCTAGTTTCTATTCATGAGGGTCTGCCCTGGTCCTCCTCAGCTTGTTTGCCAGACAATTTTGCTCTGATGAAATGTAGTATGCATGTACAGTAAGACTGTGCAGTGAAGCTATATCCCAAACTAACATGGCTAGACTGCAACAAGGGTATGACTGTAGTACTGTATAAAACCACTGACTGCACAAAGCATCAGTCCAACAAAACATATTGTCTAAAAAATTATTTTATTGAAAAACAAATGATTTTGTTAAAAATAAAAGTTAAGTACTTCCATCCCGTCCAGGGATCATCTGAGCCAAACCAATTAATTCATTTACAGAAGGCCCAGATAGAGAACCTCTTCCATTTACCTTGGTAAATTTTTCGGTACTTACGTATTATCGCAACCACATTTTCCCGGTTGCGAAATTCGTATCCTGAAATCAAAATGAATGTAGAAAACACTGTAAGGTGTTATTCAAAGTGGTTATTGCTGAAGAATAGGTTTGGATTACCTTCAGGAAGAGAAAAAATTGAAAAACTCCTCTTCCTATTTTGCACGCTTGAATCGTCATGGCTGCTCTGTTACTGATGAACGGATTATTTTCATTCTGTGGAAGGAATCCTCTGAGAAGGAACACACAGATACAGGAATGATGGTTTTGGTAAATGATTTATTTTTCACAGTTTGTAAACATACTTCAAAATAAACATTTCAGGGATAAAGTTGCAGTATGTAATGCGGACAGGCAGTTGTCCGAAATTGCAGTCAGGAGTGCTCCAAACAGTGTTTTTGCCGGTCAAGCTGGGTTTCTTACGACATGCTGCCAGTCTACTGCATACATAAAAAGCGACACTAAGTTTCTCCTTTTTTATTGATATCCCTGCATAAAGGAGCCTTTATTGTGAAAGAAAACACATTGCATGACATTTTTAAAACATTTAATGGCCAGATTTCATTATCGGGAAGCAACCAGTATTACCGCGAAAATGTGGTTGCTATAATACGCAAGTACCAATTTTTCTACTGGATGGTTTTTGAGAAGCAGAAAGAATACTGACTACCGCAGGTGGAAGCATGGCATTTCTGACTATGCTCAAAAATGGAGGAATCATGCAGTTAGTTTCATAGACTTCTGGTCTGGAGGAAGCAGTCTGGATGGATGAGGAAGTAGGTTTGAACAGTGATCCAACATCCAAGGGGGATGTATTAGTAGAGGCCATAGGTGGGGGAACCATGTCTGTCCGGGCCAAGGGGGCAATGAGGATCACCCTGGCCTTGCACTGTATTGTTTTCTGTAAGAATTTGTTCATTAGGGGCAAAAGAGGGAAGGCATATAGGAGGCTCAGGGGCCAAGCGTGGACCAGAGTATCCCTCAGTGACTGTCTTTGTGGAGAGATCAGGGCAAAATACCTGCTGCATTTGTTGTTTAGACAGGCTGCAAAATGGTTGCAGGAAGGATGGCCTCAGCAAGTGAATATCAAACATGTCTTGTTGGATTGCGGGACCACTTGTGAGGCATCAGGACAGTTCTGCTCAATTTGTCTGCTAGTACACAGGATAACCCCGGGATGTGTATAGCTATCAGAAAGTGGTGTGAAGACATCGCCCACTGCCTTACTCTCATGACCTCTCAACACAGAGGATAAGAATGTGCTCTCCCTGCTTGTTGATGTACTATACCACCGCCATGTTTTCCGTACATATGGAAATCACACCCTTGGGGAGCAGGTCATGGCAGGCCTGCAACACTAGGAGGACTGACTTCGACTGCAAGACACTGATGTAAAGACTGACCTCTAGTGACGACTATGTTCCTTGGACCATTCTCCCTTCGAAGTGCCCACCCACCCTAGAAGGGAGGCATCAATGGTTACTGCTGCTATTGGTGGAGTCTGACTGGAAGGAGCGACCCTCAGTTACAGTCAGAGATGTTACCCATCAAGAGACATACTGTTTACAGCCATGAGTAATTTGAATCTTTGTATGCAAAGGATGGACTGACCATTGTACTGTTCAAGTTCACTGTAGTATTCTCATGTAATATCTGGCCAGAGGAACCTTTAAAATTGTAGACATCATGAGGCCTAAAAGATGCAGAACTAACCTTAATGATGGTGATGGGTAATGTAGTATTTGCATGACTGTGAGGCAAAGTGACAGAACTCTGGACTTGAGAATACACACTATCTGCAGGCTGGTATCTAGGTGTCATCCTATAAACCCTACACTCTGTGTTGCAGTCAGCTGACATTTTGGTAGATTCACAGTTATTCCAAAGTCCATTAACTGGAGCACCTGGTACAGGTGATGCAGCAGTAAATGTTTGGAGGTAGCAGTTAGGAGCCAATCATCAAGGTACGGGAAAGGTATGCTGTGGAGGTGAAATAACTTTATACAGCTAACAGATGCTGTGGCTACAACCGCTTATTAGGGTTGTGGTTGTCTGGACTCCCTTCTTGTAATTTGTTCAGTTTAAACGTTCACTATCTGTTTTGCAGGACTAGTGTGCATTTGTTAGAAGTAAGATGGGCCATGTAACTGCATATCTGTTATGCAAAAACAGATTAGGCATGTAGCTATTTTCTGCAGAGGAAAACAACTAGTTGCCTGCTACTGTTTAATGATTATTCTGGCTTTGTAGGACTAATGTGATTATTTGAAGCAAGTTGCAATATTTTAATGTGTGGCAACTGTTCGTTTGGAACAAAGGTGAAATACATTACCGGGCCATCCTCTTACCACAATCAGATGTCCAAATTGTACATGAAAACTGGATATTACTGTTTGGTGGGGGTTTCCTAAATGTAAGTAACTGACCCTGTTGTCACTTGCATCACTCAAAAAATAAGGGATAAATGTATCACAGAAAATTTGCATCACAAAAAATAAGGAATAAATGTATCACAGAAAACCCAGACATTCAGAACTTCTGGGGTTTGGTTGCCCCAACACACCAAGGCTGTATAAGTGGATTTTGAAATGCCTCTGCCTTGAGAACCCCACCTAACCTAAAACCAATAGGTATACACAGAAAGTCACTGTACTTGTGTGGGTGGCTAGGGACAACGTCTTTGTTTAACATTCCTCCCAAATCTCAGTGGTCATTACATCTTATGTTGGGCTGGAGACAATGTGATCATTATTTCTTAAACTTTCCCAACAAAAGTACAAAGGGTCACTATAACTTGTACTATCTCTAGAAGTAACAAGTTGGAAACACTACTGAAATCATTTATTTTTGCCCCCACCATTTTCCTCGCAATCAAGTGTCTGATGCACATACAAGTGGTTAACTGTTGCGGAGAGTAAATAAGCATGCTGTTTATAGATATATATATATATATATATATATATATATATATATATATATACACATATATATATATATATATATATTTGAAAGCAAATATACTATTTTCTATTTCTTTTTTCAGTTTTGTCTCAGTATGACATCAGAATGGTATACAGAAGGTGGCTGTCTTTTGGAGGTAGAGGGTGAAGTGGCATGCTTTTTATAACTATGCCAGCAGTAGCTTGAAATATGACTGTGGACATTTTTTCACCTTAATTGCAATTCCAATTTAACACCAGAGAGGGATGCATAAGGCAATTACTTATTTTGAGGTGGGGGGCTAGGGGGCAGGTACTATTCATAGATATGTCTGTATCCTCATAAGCATTTGTCTTGTCAGTTTATTAGAACTGGTGTTTCATTAGCTTTGGTCATTAAACCGTAGGATGGGTACCATGAAGCCTTTCTGCCTAGGGTGCCAGTTTACCCAAGGCCAGCCCTGCTTAGTACAATCTAACCTAATCCGGTGCCAAACCACAACCAAATTTAGGTCCAGACAACATTGATATGAAATTTCCAAATGTCTTCATAGCCAGCTTGGCAGATATGGGTATCCTGAAACACTGTAGCAATTGTCTCATGTTTACAGACAACTATTTCACCCTTGAAGAAACAAGCACAGCATGCAAGAGATGCACATATACAATTTAATTGGAGGCAAAAATCTTAACATACAATAAAGGCTGTCAAGAACACACACACTACATCCACCACAAATGGTGTCCACTACACACGCAGACCAACTTACGCTGAGGCACTAAAAAGTTTTATTCCGAAACCTGAAAGACCTCCTAAGCCTGTAAACGGCAACTCCAATCTTCAGCAATCTCTAAGGCACTCACCAAAAGGACCACAAAACACCACACATACGCCTACACAAAGTACAGACCCAAGAGCAAAGCCTATAAGGCAAGCAAACACATTACCCGTGGCTCTTTTCTTAGGGGACTCTATCATACGACACACAGATGTCCCACATTCCAGACTAAACATGGAGAAAATAACTGTTGGTTGCTTAACTGGAGCCAGGATCTGTCAAGTTACGTACTCACTCAAGTCACTATACCACAGGTACCAATATGACTCTATCACTCCACTGTACATGTTAATGACGTGAGGTTTACTTCCCTGGACTATATGACGAGAGACATTATTGATCTCTCTAAATGTGTGTCTCAGGCAGGTATGGGCCTTGTACTGAGAAACATTCTACCTTCACCAAGGATGATGTCACAGTATGAACAAAAGATGACCAATGTCAATTAATGGCTTAGTTTTCTAGTATCTTTCCAGGGGGATTCAATATTTGTCAGCATGAGAGGACACGGTTAACAAACCGCATTGCTTTGCAAAGGATGGTTATTGCACTTGTCTCTCCTACGCTTCCAAATATTGGCTAAAACTTTATCCATCCCCTTACAACCTTTTTTAGGCAATGCCAAACTGACAAAACTACTGACAAAGCAAAAACAAAAAAAAAAAGAAACTTAAAGGTGTTACTACTCAATGCTAGGACCTAAGCAAGAAACTCTACACCCTACAATCTTGCCTCACTCTGGAGAATATAGACATCTGTGCCATTACCTAGACATGGTTTAAATCCACAGAAAGTACGCTGGCAGTGCAAGGCTTCAGTGCCTTCCACACATTTTGACCATCAGCTGACGAGACAGGGACAAATCAATCTACATTAGCGACAAGCATTTTGACCATCAGCTGCAGAAACAGGGACAAATCAATCTACATTAGCGACAAACATACCTCTAGGTTGGTTAAACAGAACAATGCCTTGGAATTTATCCATGTGCAAATCACAACAGAGAAATTTCAATACTATATCCTAGTAAGCTATAGGTCACCTTCTATGTCCCTAGAATCCATAGCTCATACCTACACCTACTGGAGATGCTCACCATTAAACCAAATATCTTATTCATGGAAGACTTTAACTACCCTCTCTATAGACTAGGAACTATACACTGCTTCATATTCTCAGGCACAATGATTCCTGGACTTTAACACAAATTGCTTTGACCAGATAGTATGCACACCCACCAGAGGTTACTTTGTTCACAGGTTGTCCTAATTTATTATGTGAAAAGGAAATAAACAGCTGATCAGTCTTCCTGATGCCCTTGGTCCTGTCAAGGTAGAATCTTAGAGGTCTGTGAACATCTAAGAGATGTAATGAGTACTCACCCTTGTTAGAGAAATGTGGGAAAAACTCTTGAAGGTTAATGCATTGATTAAGGTTGGTTTCCGAAACTAACTTAGGTAGAAAGGATGGGTTGGTTCTGAGAGAAACTCTACCCTTATGGAAAATCAAATATGGTGGTCTAGATGAAAGTGTCTGAATTTCCAAAATTCGTCTAGCTGTAAACAATAGTTTTCCAGGATAGAAACTTTAGATAACACCTAGAGGCCAGCTCAAAGGGGGACTGTGTCAAAGCCTGCAGCATCAAGGTAAGGTCCCAAGGAGGAGTATGATCCTTGTAAGACGGGTTTAGGAGGAGTGCACTTTTTAAAAAGGCTTTATAAAGCCTATGTGAAGCGACGGATGATCCAAGGAAACCACTGTGGAAATAAGCAATGGCTGCCAGTTGACTAACTGTAGAGGTGGAAGCACCATCATTGAAAATGGAAGCCAGATAATGAAAAATCTTGTGAATTAGCACTGAAAAAGGATCAAGGTGATGTACAGAGTACCAATGAACGAATCTTATTTACTTGCATAAAGTTTGCATGTAGATAGTGTATGAGATGACAAAAGTATGCGCATGACTGGGGAAGAGAGCATATTATGCCTGGCCATGAATGGCACTGGAGAAATCAAGCTGTCAGCTTAAGAGTTGTATCGTCTGGGTGACTGATGCCTGTCAGTTGAGACAGGAGGTCCAGAGCTGGATCCAGAATCCAAGGCTGTTGTATCAGATGAGGCCAAAGGAAGGGGAGCCAAGCTTGTCAAGGCCAAAAGGGGGCAATGAGGATGACTTTGCTCTTCAACTTGGCTGCTTTCTGTAGAAATTTTGGAATTATTGGGGTCAGAGGAAAGGCGTAAAGGTGGCCAGTTGTGAAGAAGAGCGTCCCTCGGTAATGGGGTATGAGGCAAAGTAGCTGCTGCATTTGTTGTTCAGAGAGGAGGCAAAAAGGCTACAGCAAGGCTGGCCCCATGTGCGAAATATCCTTACTGAAACTTTTAGATTGAGGGAACACTCATGAGGTAGAAGGATGCACCTGCTCGATTTGTCTGCTATCACATTTGACTTCCTCGGAATATGCGTTGCAATCAGAAAGCGGTTGAATGAGATCACCCACTGCCATACTCTGAGGGCTTCTTAGCATAAGGGGTAAGATCTGGTTCCCCTATTTGTTGATGTATCAGATCACTGACATGTTGTCTGTCTGAATTGCAATCATCCCTAGAGGTAGACAGTCCTGGAGTGCTTGCAATGCCAATAGCACTGCTCTCGTCTCTAGAATGTCTATGCGCAGACTGGCCTCTGTTGGGGACTGTATTTCCCTGACAATGCCCCCTCCCCCCCAACTGGGAAGAGTCCATGGTTACTGTGGCCTTGGGTTGAGGGAGAATGAATGGATGCTCTTGCAGAACTTGTTTTGAATGAATCCACCATAACAGATCTCTCTTGCATGTGTTGGTGATTAAGACTGGCATAGACAAGGGATGCTGAAGGATGGACCATTGAGATCCAAGAAGCCATTGTAAAATTTTCATGTAAAACCTAGCTAGGGGAACAGTTATGGCAGCTGACATTGGTCCCAATGCTTGAAGTACTAGCCATATTGGAACTCTGTTTCTTTGTACTAATATACAAACCTGATTCTGGATAGTTTCCATTCGAGAAGGAGGAAGTGAGGCAGTGGAGGTTCTTGTGTCCAACACAGCTCCTATGAAAGTTAGACTTCGTGCTGGTTCCAGCAAGAATTTTTCGAAGTTGATTGTGATGCCTAGATGGTTGCATACTTGTAAGACTTCTGTTTTGCTGTTAGTAGTAACTGCCTGGTAGCAGCAAAAATGAGACAGTTGTCCAAGTATGGAAACACCCAGAATCCTTGCAGTCTTAAGTAAGCTGCTACTACTGCCATGCATTTGGTGAAAACCCTGGGGGCTGTAGTGAGACCAAAGGACAGAACTCTGAATTGGTAATGACTAGCTCCCAGCCGGAAGCAAAGGAATATTCTGAAACGCCTGTCCATCTTTATGTGGTAGTACACATCCTGAAGATCTATAGAGCACATCCAGTCATCCTTTCCTAAAAATGGAAGAATGGACTGAACAGTGACTATCTGGAATTTGGTTTTTCGATCAGATTTGTTCAGTTTGCTGAGATCCAAAATTATTCTCCAGTCTCCTATCGTTTTTGGCACTAAAAAGAACCTTGAGTAAACCCTGATTCTATTTGGTCTATTGGGACTTCTTGGATGATTCTTTTTTTCTAGCAGCTTTTGAATCTAAATGGCTGCTTGTTCCCTCTGACTGGGTGAAACATCAGGGAATTTTGAATAGGGAAGAAGAAGGGAAAAGGGAATTATATAGCCTCTGAAAATAAGTCTCTGCACCCAAAAGTATCAAAGGGGATTTCTTGCCAAGCTTTTAGATAAGTGACCCTAACTGCCTCCAAAGGTGGACAATCGGGCTCTGTTCAGGAGAGCTGGAAAGGTTCCCAAAGAAGGAATCCTGGAAATGCTGATGTTGCGGGCCACCTCTGCCACGAGGGCAGCGTCTTCCATTATTGTTCCCCCCTCTGCCCTTGGGGGAACCTTCACAAGGTGTAGTCTGGGAAGACCTTTGGGATTTTCTGAACCACATTTTGCCTGTTCCTCATTGGTTCCTAGAGGAGGGCCTCTGAGCAGTGGAAAAACGTACTCCTGTGGTAGAAAGGGTTTTCGCATCTTTCTCACACCTAGTTAAAGTGTCTCTGACAATTGGGCCAAAAAGGCAAGAGTCATCAAAAGGTGCATTGACAAATGAAGACTTAAAGGGCTCCACAAAATCTTACAAAGGCATCCAGGCATGCCTCTTTATGGAAATACCTGAACCTGCTGCTCTTGTCATTCCTTCGGCTATATGTGAAATGAGACTCATGGAAGAATTAGAAATGGAAGTCAAGGTAACCTACTGAGAGGTAACTGATTCTTGTACCTCCTCAGAAACTGCTCCCGAGAAAGTGTCTGACAGCTCCTTTATCAGATCTCTATCTGTAATCTAGTAAAATGTGCCAGGTAATTCAAAGACTATAGGGCAAAGGTCGTTGAGGTGTAAACTCGCTTTCTGAATCTATCCATGGTCTGTGCCTCATTGTTGGGGGGATGGATAGAGGAACTTTGCTCTATTAGTTCCTTTTTAGTGGTTGCTGTTACCACCATGGCATTTATAGGAGCTCCCTTTGCCCAGAAGGGCTTTTCTTCTGGGGCTGTGATAATTTTGTCTGGTCTCTTGGGAACTGGTTCAGTGGTATCAGGGCCTTCCCCACCCAACAAGAGATTAACTCGATGAGCTCTTCAGTGGGTGGACACACCAAGGAAGTAGATGGGAGGGTATCGAAAGACTGCAGGTACAGGGATTCCTCAGTTAAAGGACTTCCAACTACCTCTCTGCTTATGGATTTTCAGAATGTCTCCAAAGGAGACATCATCAGGAGGTGATCTGGGGGACCTTTTGCCCTCATTGAAATCACTGCCTTCTGTGATGGACTCCTGTGGAAAGTCTAAGTGTTTCCTCTTACACAATTTCTTCTGAGGGACCTCCTCAGGAAGAACATCTGGGGAGGTTTCAGAAGAAGAAGGGATAACCTGCAGGGTAACCTGAGGCTGCAGTACCCACTGGCCCTGTGGAGGAGTTTGTTGATTCTCTGGGCCCGAAACAACCAGGGATGGAGGCTCCAAGGAGGAAAGAACCAAACTGGTACTAAACTGGTACTAGAAGTAGCCAATGCCCTCTTCATGACCTCAAAGGCTGACACACCAGAAGACAAGAGGTGCTCTGGGACTGAAAGGGAGGACCTCCGTGCCGAAGCCCTTCCCTGTACCAATGAGGTTCCCCTCAAAACTGAAGTCAAACCCAAACTCGCCTGTGTCAAGTCACTGAGACACTGAGATGGCTCAGATAAAAAGGGAACAGACCCCAATGACTCAGAACTGACACTCAAGCTGCGGCCCACAGAGGACTCCAGTTTAGACACAAAAGTGCTTAGGGCAATCATCTGTTCCGAAGAAAAAGATACATTTAGAACTGACATGGTCGGTTCCAGAAAACGTGGAACCAAGGACTCTAAAGTACCTGTTGAGGTTACAGGAGGCGGTATGAAGGGAAGAGTAGCAGGTGTCATTGCCTGTCCCGAAGATGTGGGAACTGACAAAGTGCATGACATGCCTTGGGCCCAAAGTATTTTCATCACCAACCTCTCTACTTTGTCTTTGGTCAGACTCCTGGATGAGCAGACGGAGACCACCGACGGGGACTATGATGTGTCCATGAATGGAGATGGTGGTCTGTCAGCAAAGGGGAATACTGAGTCCTAGGTAGTGGAGTAAAGGAAGATGCCAATTGTTCTGGTGCCAACGGAGTCAGGACTGAGGAAGCAGACATCGGTTCCAAAGCATGTTTCGGGGTAGAGGATTTAGAAGTCGGTTCCAATGTCTTCTTTTTTGGGTTTGGCACCAAGAAAGTATATCAGAAATAAGGCACAGCATTTCTTTACCTCACAGGATCTAGAGAAGGAAGAAGCAGAAGAAGAAGTATGTCCAGATTTGTGTTTAGTCTCTATCTGAACTGGAGATCCAGATATGGCCTCCCCAAAAGAGGAAGGAAGTAGGCCTTTCAGAATGAGTTTGTTCTTTCTATCTACCAATGCTCAGTGACTGAAAGCGTGGCAGATACAGCAGTCCTCTTGCAAATTTAAGGGACCCAAAGCAATATATGCATAATGAATGCTGGTCTGAAATAGGAATTTTATGACCGCATTTTGTAGATTTTTAAAGCCAGCTGCAGCCTTCTCATCTGCCATTTCCATGAGAAATCAGGGATAGCAATGTGCGCACACACACACACACACACACACACACACACACACACACACACACACACACACACACACACACACACACACGAGAAAGGTACTATGCACACACAAAAAAAAACAAGGGGCACAACGATGGAAATTTTATTTTATTTTTTTGTTTGTTTTTTAAAGGAAAAAAAAGAGTTACAAACAATGCTAACAGGAGACTTACCTAGGGATAAGAGAGGACTGTAAGGGATACCAGCAATGGTAAGTAGAGCTACCCAACAGTAGACAGAAAGATGGGGAAAGTGAAAGAATAGAAGAAAATTCAGCTAAAAAAATGGCCAAAAGGTATTCAGAAGGTGCGATAGACCAATAAAAGGTTTGAAATATTAGAAGAGAAAATTATGAACATTATTTGACTTAACTGGTAAGGAGACAGAGAGAGAGAGAGAGAGATGGAAAACCATGTCTGAAGCTAAACGCGGCAAATGAGATCTGAGGTAATCTACCCTAAGCATTATGGGTAAAGGATGTGCTTGAGAGTTTTTGAAGTCCACGAGCTATAGAAATGACTGAGTATGGAACCAAATTCACAGGTTGATGACAAAATGAAGACTTACAACTTCAGACCAAATTCTTACAAACAAACCACACTCGAGGAATCCTAACTTTAATAGGGTATATAACAAAAGGAAAAAGACATGGCTATAGGAACAGCAACTCCCATAATGATAGGAGCTCTCTTATTAAACTAAGCAGGAAACTAAGAGGACTAATAAAGTCTGACAAGGCCAATTACAAGGTCAAGATAGCCTGACAGGCTAAAGACAACCACAAGGCCTTCTACAGCTATGTCCAAAACCTCAAAGCAGCACACATCGCTGTTCTGAACTGGTGGTTAATGGCGCCACATTCACTGAGCACAGCAACATAGCAAGTTTGCTGGCTGACAAACTCAGCTCAAACTTCACTCTCTACTCCCCCCTGCATCCCTACATGAAATACCTACTTGCATACCATCCCCCCCAACTATTAACAGGAAGCAGGTCCTAGCGGCACTCATTAAGGCCAAAAACACATCCTCAGTGGGTCCCGACGTCTCCAGATACCTCCTAAACATCTGGAAGCATGACATATCAATCACTTGAGTCACTTTTTAACAAAGGCTCAAAACAGGGTGGAGGACTGCAATGGCTATCCCACTTCACAGGGGAGGATGATCAACTGACCCTGAAACTACAAACCTGTTAGTCTAACTAGTCTAATATGCAAAGCCATAGAATGAATTATCAAGAAAATGATTAACAAAGATATAGGCAACCTTCATACACCACACCCAAACTGGTTTGGTTTTGTCAAGAGAAGGTCATGTCTACTAAACCTGGTGGACTTCTTTGAGAAGGCCGCCAAGACAATGAATGAGGGGAAAATGGTGCATACCACCTACCTGACCTAGCTAAGGCATTTGATACCAATACCAGACTCGGGTATAGTTGACAAACTCACTGAACTGGGCATAAACCCCTATCTAGCTCGCTGGACTGCCTGCTGGCTCACAGACAGGACCCAGGAAGTCAGGATTGGTTACACAACCTCCACTAACAGACTGGTCACCAGAAGGGTACCTCAGGGCTCCGTGCTGGGACCAATCCTATTTGGCATCTACTTCTCAGAGGTAAAGACTACTGTCAAGAGCCTCTGGCTGACCAAGTTCGCAGAAGACTGCAAGTTGGGAGCTATCACAGATCCCCCCACCCATTACACAAACATCTTACACAAACGTCTAACACAGACAAATGACTGGTGCCAAAGTCAGGGACTAAAATTCAATGCCAAGAAATGCATTACAGTGCCTTTCAGGAAAACTGCCACTCAAGCTAATTACACCATTGATAAAACACTCCTAACACTCGACCTAGAAGTCAGGAATCTGGTAAGATATGTAGACAGTAATCTGGCCTTTGACCAACATGTAGCCAAGATAGTATGAAAATGCTGTGCACTACAAAACTTATTACTGCCCTACTGTCCAGCAAGGGACTTCCATTCTAGTAACAAATTCTTATTACAAATAAAGTACAGTTGTGTACACTTACCATAAATGTAGATGTTCGAGTGCATTCACTGTTGCAGTCATTACATTTGGATAATCTGTTGGCAGGTTGCCCTCAGTTGGCCTGATTAACAAAGTCTTGGGTTCTGCATCGGTTGCTGTCCCTTCTTCCATGATGTCAGGTCGTCAGGGGTATAAAACATGCAGCCGACGCCATTACATCAGTTTTTCTTGCCCCAGATGTCAGGTGCCCCCCAAATGGAGAGCAAATAAAATTAAAAACACAAAAAGTATATACCTCCAATCCCAAAAGCAAATACACCAAAAGGGTATTTAAGCATAGTGAAAGAAAGTAGAGGTACAGCCAGAGAAAAATAGGGGGCTGGCGAGAGGGTAACCTGGACTGCAACAGTGAATACACTCGAACATCTACATTTATGGTAAGTGTACACAAGTGTACTATGTTCTTCGTGTTTCACTGTTGCAGTCATTACATTTGGGTAGATTCTCAAAGCTATGGTTGGGTGAAGGGAATTATACAGCATTAGGACCAGCTATCAGGCCCTGCAGGACAGCAGTGGCAAAGCCAGCTCTGGATTTAGAGAAAAGTGGTAAATGGTAATGTTTGGTGAACGTATGAACTGAGCTCCAGGTAGCAGCTTCTAGAATTCCCTGAGTAGGAACACCTCTGAGAAAGGCTGTTGAAATAGATGCAGCCCTCGTGGAATGGGATCTGATCCTCTGGGGGATAGTTTTTCCATGGTGCATACAGCAGAAACGAATACAATGGCTTATCCGTTTGGAAATGGTTTGCTTTGAAATAGCCTTTCCCTCTACCCCTGCAGCAAATGCCACCAGCAGTTGTTCAGATTTTCTTTGAGATTTTGTCCACTAAGTAAAATCTAAGTTGTCTGTGTACATCCAATGAATGCAGAATCCGCTCCCCCTTGTTCTGTGGATTGGGAAAGAAAGTTGGCAAATGAATGGTCTGATTAAGAGCCACACTAGATACCACCTTAGGCATGAAGGATGGATTGGCCCTGAGAGATACCCCGTCCGCATGAAAAATGATGAAAGGCTCCACTGCCATAAGAGCCTGTAATTTGGAAATCCTTCTACCTGAAGTGACTGCTAAAAGGAAAGGTGTTTTCCAGGAGAGAAATTTTAAGTCTGCAGTAGCAGCTGGCTCGAAAGTAGGGAGAGTGAGCTTCTCCAATACAAAGTTGAGGTCCCAGGCAGGGGTTGGAGCTCTCCTGGGTGGTCTTTTTTTATGGCCCCTCTGAGATACGGCTTTAGCAGAGGATGAGAGAAGAGGGGAGGTTCTGTGTTGTAATGAGCTGAAATGGCTGAGGCATGGATTTTTATGGAAGAAAAGGACAGGCCCTTGTGAAGCATCTCAGTTAAGTATTGCAAAATCTGAGGAATGTTGGGCACTGCTGTGCTTATCCGTTGAGACTGATTCCAGGCACAGAATCTTTTCCATTTGTCAGCATAAGATTTTCTAGTACTAGACCTTCTCGCCTCCAAAATGACATCCATCACAGGTTTGCTGAGGGATGCTAAGGGTGAATTTAGGTGATTAGTCACGCTGCAAGATTCAAAGTTTGGAGCTGAGTGTGCAGAATTTGGTTGTTCTGCTGAGACAGTAAGTAAGGTGTCTGAGGCAGATGCCACGGTGGAAGGTGTGACAACTGCGCAGGAGTGGGTACCAGTGTTGGCGAGGCCAGTCTGGAGCAATCAAAATCATTTTTGGTTTGTCCTGTTTGACTTTTAGTAGAACTTTGGAGAGCAGAGGCAGAGGGGGAAAGATATAGACTTATAGGTTTGTCCAGCTGAAGGATAGAGCATCCACTTTCCAGGCTTTTTTGTGATGAGTTCTTGTGCAAAATTTGTCCAACTGACAGTTCTGGGGTGAGGCAAAAAGATCTATGTCTGGGCTCCCCCATTTGCATGTCAACATGTTGAAAATCCATGGTTCTAGTTTCCATTCGTGTGGGTCCATGAGATTTCTGCTTAGTTCGTCTGCCAGAGTATTCAGCTTTCCTGGTAGGGACTGAGCTTGTAGTTGTACTCGATAGGTCAAGGCCGTGTTCCACAATGCCATGGCTAGTCTGCAAAGGGGGTAGGAGTGTGTAGCCCCCTGCTTGCTTATGTACCACATAACAGTGGTGTCTGTCTTTATCATTAATTGTCCTGGAAGAAGGTAGTCCTTGAAGGCTGTCAGTGCATTCTGTACAGCTAGCATTTCTTTTTGATTGAAATGAAGGTGCATTTGATTTGGGCTCCATTTGCCTTGAATGTACTTCTCTGCCAGATGTGCCCCCAAGCATAGTCTGATGCGTCTGTAGTTAGGGTTTGGGCGGCAGGGGGTGGTGTGAATGGCAGTCCCTTGTTTTGGTGGCAGGCCTCTGCCCACCATAGGAACTCTAGTTGCAGGCAAGGTATGATTGGAATCATTGTTTCCAGACTGACAATGCTGACTCCATAGACTTTTTAAGTACCACTGAAAGTTTCCTCATATGCAGTCTTGCATATGGAATTAGAAGAATGCAGGAGGCCATGAATCCTAAGGCTTACAGTATTTGCCTTGCAGAAAGCAGGGTTTTTGTTGCCACCTGTTTGAAGTAAGTCACCAAATGAATTTGCTTCTCTGGCGTAAGGAAAGCCATCTGGGCAGTTGTATTCAAGCTTGCACCCAGGAATGTAATTTTTTGAGAGGGTACCAGTTGTGATTTCTTTTCGTTTATAGTGTACCCTAGGCAAGTTAGAACCCTTTTTACAAATGCCAAATGGTTTAGAAGAGTGTCCTTGTTTTCTGCCTGAATTAGACAATCGTCCAGGTATGGATATATTTGAATATTTCTTTGCCTGCAAAATGCAATTACTGGAGCCAGGCACTTTGTAAAGACCCTGGGTGCAGTAGATAAGCCAAAGGGCAGTGCAGAGAACTGGTAATGCAAGTAGCCTGCTTTAAAGCGGAGGCATCTTCTGCAAGATTCCCTGATTGGGATATGCAGGTAAGCCTCTTTTAAATCTAGAGTTGCCAACCAGGCATCTTTGCCTAGCATAGGAAGGAACTGGTGAAGAAAGTACAGTTTTGTACCTACCATAAATGTAGATGTCCGAACTGGATAGCATCTGCAGTCATAACAACAGGGTTGTCCTGTCGTCAGGCAGCCCTGCAGTCGGCCGGATTCCAAAGTCCGGGTCCGGCTTCGGCTGATGTCGCACTTCACCCGACGTCATCTCTGCTGGTCTCCGGGTATAAAGGCATCAGCCGACGCCATTTTCTTCAGTGTTTCTTGCCCCAGATGCCAGATGCCCTTCCTGGAAGGCTAATTTTTGGATAAATGCCAATGTTTCCAAAAGGATAGAAGGCAAACTCAGAAAATAAGCATGTATGTACATATATACAAACAAATACACCATAAAAGACTCCCCCCACTAGCTAGCTATTAGGAGGGTAAATACCCTAGGAGTACCACAGAGGGGCAGGAGGGAGGGTAATCCTGACTGCAGATGCTATCCAGTTCGGACATCTACATTTATGGTAGGTACAAAACTGTACTATGTCCTTCATGGATGCATCTGCAGTCATAACAACTGGGTAGAATACCATAGCCAACTAAGGGAGGAGGAAACAATTTAGATTATGGTGTGGTTAGGATCCCTTGCAGCACAGCAGTGGCAAACCCTGCTCGGGATCTGGAGTACATTGGTAAGTTATAATGCTTGGCAAATGTATGCACGGAGGTCCAAGTAGCCGCCTCAATAATGTCCTTGGTTGCCACACCTCGTAGGAAGGCTGTGGTAGTGGCTGTTGCCCTTGTAGAATGAGGCCTTATGTTCTGTGGAATTGGTTTTCCATGGAAGGAGTAACAGAACCGTATGCAATTTCCTATCCATTTGGAGATTGTCTGTTTGGAAATTGCTTTTCCTTCCCTTCCTGTTGCATAGGCTACAAAAAGCTGGTCAGTTTTTCTGCTACTTTTGTTCTGTCCAGGTAGTAGCGTAACTGTCTATGTACATCCAAGGAATGCAGCATTCTTTCCCCTCTGTTTTGTGGGTTGGGAAAGAAGGTAGGTAGGTGGATTGCCTGGTTTAAAGACACTCTGGATATCACCTTAGGCATAAACGTAGGATTAGTCCTCATGGACACTCTATCTTGGTGGAAGATTAGGAAGGGCTGTACTGCCATTAGGGCCTGAAGTTCAGAGACCCTCCTTGCTGAGGTTATTGCCAGTAGGAAAGCAGTTTTCCACGATAGATGCTGTAGGTCCGCTGTAGCTGCTGGTTCAAAAGGTGCGAGTGTCAATTTTTCTAGTACAAAGTTCAAATCCCAAGCTGGCAAAGGCGGTTTCCTTGGAGGTTTTACATTCTTGATTCCTCTGAGGAACTGCCTGAGTAAAGGGTGTGAAAAGACAGGTGGATCAAAGCTGTATTCTGCTGAAATAGCTGATGCATGTATCTTGATGGAGGAATAGGACAGGCCTGTATGTAGAAGCTCTGCCAGATACTCCAGAATGTTAGCCATATCTATAATTGACACATCTTTTCCTCTTTCAGTGCTCCAAATGACAAATCTTTTCCATTTTCCTGCATAGTTCCTTCTTGTTGAAGGTCTGCGGGCTTCAAGGATAATGTCTTTAACCCTTTGGGAAAGTTCTGGGTTAGTTGCTGCTATGTGATGTTCCATGCAGTCAGTTGCAACGTTTTTAGGTTTGGATGTATGATGCTGTAGTTGT
This sequence comes from Protopterus annectens, assembly GCF_019279795.1. NCBI lineage: Eukaryota > Metazoa > Chordata > Ceratodontiformes > Protopteridae > Protopterus > Protopterus annectens. The sequence continues at coordinate 1,945,048,550 of NC_056739.1, read as the reverse complement.
TCTGAGTTAACATCAAAGGCATCAGGGGTATTGGCCACATGTTGTCCCGAGACATGCTCCTCGGTAATGGGTACCAGTGTTGTCTTGGCCAGTTTGAAGCTATCAGGGTTATCCTTGGACGTTCCTCCTTGATTTTTAGTAACACCTTGTGTATCAAGGGGAGAGGTGGAAATGCATATGCTGTTAGATCTTTCCAGCTGAAGGAGAGCGAATCCACTTTCCATGCAAGTGGGTGGAATGTCCTTGTGCAGAATTTTTTGAGTTGGTGATTGAGAGGGGAAGCGAATAGATCTATCTGTGGTCTTCCCCATTTCTTTGAGATGGTCTTGAAGATGTCCGGGTGTAGCATCCATTCGTGGGCATCCGATGTGGTTCTGCTCAATCTGTCTGCTAGAGTATTGTCCTTTCCCGGTACAAATATTGCCTGTAACTGGATGTTGTAGCTGAGTGCCAGGTTCCAAAGCTCCAAAGTCATTCTGCATAGGGGTATGAATGAGTGCCTCCTGCTTGTTGATGTACCACATGACTGTGGTGTTGTCTGTCCTTATCATCAAATGGCCCTCTTTGAGAAATGGTCTGAAATTTTGGATTGCCAGTTTTACTGCCAACATTTCTTTTAGGTTGATGTGCAGGTGGAGTTGATCCTGCGTCCACAATCCCTGTACGCATTTGTCCAGCATGTGAGCCCCCCATCCTAGGTCTGAGGCATCTGTTGTGATGGTCTGGCTTGCTTGATAGCTGTGAAAGGGTAGGCCTGGGTTTGACTGGCATGCTTGTGCCCACCATAGGAACTCCTGTTTTAGGCATGGGATTAGTGGAATTTCTGCTTCTAGGCTGTGCCTGTGTTGGGACCATAAATTCCTTAGGTACCACTGTAGTTTCCTCATATGTAGCCTGGCATGTGGAACCAAGATTATGCATGATGCCATGTAGCCCAAGGCCTGCAGGACTTTTCTTGCTGTTAACTTGTTTTGTTTTGTTAGAGCCAAGAAGTAAAGAGGGAGTTCTTTTTGTTTTTCTGCGGTTAGGAATGCCATTTGTTTTACAGTGTCCAATTCAGCCCAGGAATGTCCTTGTTTGGGATGGTATCAGCCTTGACTTTTGTAAATTGACTGTGTATCCCAGTGCTTGTAGCAAGTAAATGACCCTTTGTAAATCTGTTGTCAGCTTGCTTTTGTTGTCCCCTTGTAGCAGGCAGTCAACCAGGTATGGATAAATTTGGATTCCCTGTAGTCTGCAGTGGGCGATTACTGATGCCAGGCATTTTGTGAATACTCTGGGCGCAGTAGATAAGCCAAAGGGCAATGCTGAGAATTGATAATGCTCTGATCCTGCAAGAAATCTGAGGTATCTTCTGCAAATTGGTCGAATGGGGACGTGCAGGTATGCCTCCTTGAGATCTAGAGTTACCAGCCAACACTCCTTGCCCAGCATGGGAAGAAGTTGCTGTAGGGTCAGCATTTTGAATTTTGGGACAATGATGTATGTATTTAAGGTGGACAGGTCGAGAATAGGTCTCCAACTTTTTTCCTTTTCTTGTAACTAGGAATAGTCTGGAGTAAAATCCTTTGCCTTGTTCTGTTATTGGCACTCTTTCCACAGCTCTCATCTTCACTAATTGCATTATCTGTTGTAGAGCTTCTGTTTTTTGGTTTGGAGGCAGGTTTGGCATTCCTCTTTTGACTGGTAATGTGTGAAAGTGGAACCGGTAACCTTGGTCTATGGTTTGCAAAATCCACTTGTCTTTTGTGATGTAGTGCCAGTTTTTTGAAAATAAGGTTAATTTTCCGCCTAATGGAGCTGCTATTTGTTCCCTGGTAGGCGGATGTAGAGTTAAGTCACTGTGATTGTGCTGTTTTAGTGGTAGTGGCTGAGTCTGTGCCTCTGTTATTACCTTGCCACTGTCTTCCTCTGTAGGCACCTCCTCTGGATTGGTTTCTGCCTCTGGGACGTCTATTCCTGCCCCTTTGGGATCTTGTGGAGTCAGGAAAGGACCAATTTTTGGCAGGCCAGTTCCTGCTAAATCTTGGGGGCTGAACCTGCAGGAAATCTTTAACCGTTTGAACAGATTTTGCCTTTTCTTCCATTTTCTTCATTACCTGCTGGGCAGGTGTACCAAACAAACTGGTCTTATCCATAGGAGCATCTAATAACTTAGCTTTAACATGATCCAGTAAGACTTGTTCCTTCAGCCATGCATGTCTTCTTATCACTGTGCCAGTCATGGCTGATCTAAATGAAGCCTCCAGTGCATCATAGCCACATTTTAAGGAATGGTTACTAACCTGTTGTATGTTATTTACCATTTCTAATACATATTTCTTATCTATAGAGTCATCAGAGGATAGTTTTTAGTTAACTGATTAAGCATAATCTCTTGGTATTGCATCATGTGAAACTGACAGTTTAAAGCTCTAGCTGAGCGAGTACCTGAGGTATAAACTTTTTTGCCCCATCTGTCTAAAGCCCTGGCTTCCCTTTCAGAAGGAATAGGGTATTCTGCTGTGGTCGAGGCTACTGCCTTAGGCCCCTGGGATATAGTTTCAGGGTCTGCAAGTGGGGCCTTGTAAAGGTGATGATGCGTGTCTGGTACCCTGTAAAATCTGTCTGGTTTGGCAGGGGCTGGAGGTAAGGAATCTGGTGCAGAGCAGACATCATTAAAGGCATCGCCCACAACAGAGAGGACAGGAGGTATAGCTAAGGGCCTGTGTTGTGGAAGGTGCAGAAAAGTCCTAAGTCTTTTTCTGGAATCTGAGAAATCCTGTTGCTGCCATTGGAATTGTTCTCGCATGGCATGTAAGGTTTCCCCAAAGGAGAATTCTTCTGGTGGAGAAGCAGCTGGAATGGATTCTTCAGCATCTGAGTCTTCATAATTGGAGAAAGGAGCCTCTGGCTGGTCTGTAATATCTGAGTCATCCGCAGAATCATCAGAGGACACAGGCTCGGGGGGCTCGGCCCTAGGTCTCTTCTCTGGGGCTGAGAGGCCCTGTCTGGGTGAGATTGAGATCCCCTGATTAAGGAAATTAAATCTTCTGCCAGAGTAAGCATTTGTGAACTAGAAGTAGGCCTGGATGAGGGGGGTTTAACAGGCACTGACTTAGTAGACTTGGCTGCTTTAGCCCTGGCAAAGGCCTTAATGGACATGGCTGCAGGAGGCCTAGCAGCACCACGTGCTGGGGTAGAGACATCCAAAGGGATGGTGTCTGATAATTCACTAGAAGCCACTGTAGTAGGTAAAATTTCAGAGGCCGATTCAAGTAAGGTAGCAGGAACCTCAGAAGTAGTCAAAGATTCAGCTGTGCTTTGATCAGTTTTCTCGGTTTCGGCCGAAACCGAGACACTCGCGGTTTGCTTCACCATGGTTTCGGCCGAAACCGTGGACCGCGAGTGTCGGTCTTTTTCTTTGCGTTTCTTAACAATTTGGGTAGTCGGAGGATCCGACGGCATAATGTACGCAAATTCTGAACCGAAAAACTGTTCAGCAAACTCCGACCGATGCCTAAGCGTTCGTCGGTTGAAGGAAGCACAGGTCGAACAGGCTGCTACGTCGTGGTCTGGGCCTAAACAAGGCAAACAGTAAGAGTGGAAATCTTTATGAGGTATTTGTTTCCCACAAGTTAAACAGTTATTGACTTTTTCTGACATCGGCTGAGGCAAGAAAGAGTCCCCAACGGGGTACTTAGCTTTTAGAAGTCTTCGAAGTAGTATTCGGTAGTATAAATCTCTGGATCCGACCGACCGGCACTTGCGAACAGCTTCTGCTTCGGGCGCCACGCGGCAAGAAAGACTGGAGAAAATGGCGTCGGCTGATGCCTTTATACCCGGAGACCAGCAGAGATGACGTCGGGTGAAGTGCGACATCAGCCGAAGCCGGACCCGGACTTTGGAATCCGGCCGACTGCAGGGCTGCCTGACGACAGGACAACCCTGTTGTTATGACTGCAGATGCATCCATGAAGGACATCCAGCATCTTGAATTTTGGAATGTCCAGAAAGGTGTTTAGAGTAGATAGTCCAGAATTGGACGCCATGATTTGTCTTTTCTGGGTACTAGGAAAAGTCTTGAATTGAAACCTTGTCCCTTTTCCTCTTCTGGTACTGGTTGAATAGCCCTCATGCTCATGAGGGAAAGTACTTGTTTCTGGGCCTCTGGTCCGGCCATCCGTTTGGAATTGGCAACGTGTGTAAATGAAATCTGTATCCCTGGGATACTATATTTAAAACCCATTAGTCCTGGGTTATAAGTTGCCAGTTTCCTGCATGAAGAGACAGTTTTCCCCCCAAAGGGGCGGCTAAAAGGTAAGTGCTTGGTAAGTGTAAAGGGAAATCATTGAGACTGCTTACCATAGGGAGGTGTCTTGTTGTTTCCAGATTTGGAAGAGGAGGCATCCCATTGTTTTGTTCTGAAAGTCCCTTGTGACTGAAGCCTGGAACCTTTGGAATGTCTGGGTTTGACTTGAGTAGCTCTCGAAGGAACTGGAAAGGACCAGTTCTTAGTAGGCCAGTGCCTATTAAATCTTGGAGGTTGCACTTGTAAGAAATCTTTCACAGTTTGCATAGAATTAGCTTTATCTTTCATCCTTTTTAAAACTTCTTCAGCTTTATTACCAAAGATACGGTCCTGTTGTAAAGGAGCATCCAACAATTTAGCTTTAACATGATCAGGCAGATTTTGCTCTTTGAGCCAAGCATGCTTTCTTAGCACAGACCCAGTTACAGCAGCCCTGCAAGAGGCCTCCAAATAATCAAAACCACATTACAAAGTATGTTTTCCTTTCCAACTTGTTCAGCTGAATGCAATAAATCCTGTAAATCTTCATTTTCCACACAGTCAGAAATTAACATCATTTTCTGTTTAAGCAGTCCCATGATACGCTGTTGATCTTTTAGCATATGAAATTGACAGTTTAAAGTCCTGATTGCCAAGGTTGCAGAAGTGTAAACCTTCTTACCCCATCGATCCAGCGCCCTGGAATCTCTATCAGAAGGGGTAGGATTTTTAGCAGTACAAGCCTTAATGGCAACAGGATTTCTGAAAAGGAATTTGTGGGAGTCAGAAACCCTGTAGAATCTGTCTGGCTTACGAGAAGCCGGAGGCAGAGAATCAGGAGCCATACTAGATTTTGAAAAAACATCATCAACAATGTCTAGAACAGGAGGTATAGCCAAAGGCCTATGCTGAGGAAGAAGAATAAAATCCCTAAAGTCTCTTTTTAGATTCAGAAAAATCCTGACTTTCCCAGTGGAAATGTTCCCTTAAGGTATATAAAGTTTCCCCAAAAGAAAAATCCTCAGGGAGAGAAGCAGAACGAATGGAATCTTCTGCATCGGAGTCCTCATAAGTAGGTACAGACAATTCCTGTTCATTAGAAGAGTCAGAAAAAATAGAATCCTGTTCAGAAGATTCATAATCAATGTTTTGCCTAGGCCTCTTAGGGGGGGGGGGGGGGGTTGGATACCCCTGATCAAAGTAATTAAATCTTCAGCCATTTTGATAATTTGTTTTTTAGGCATAGGGGCCTGCATATGTGACCCAGGCATCGTTTTTTTAGGCATAGGTCAAGATTTTGGCCTTAGTTTTGAAGATGGCGTCAGTCTAATATACAAATCTGTAGGCCTGAAAACACCCTCAGAAGCCGGTGCCTGCACAGCGGCTCCGGACCCATCCAAGGTAGAGACATCCGCCAGTTCCATAACTGAAGCATCTCGCGGCATACCGGACTCCAAATGGGTCTCAGTAGAGGCCTGCGAATCAGAAGTAGCGGGTATCAGGGGCTGCGAAAGTGCCTCACTGAGTACCGGCGAACTGGTGACTGGCTTAGGAGAAGCGTTGTCGGCAGTTTTGGACCGTAACGGCCTGTCTCGGTCTTTTTCTTTGCATTTTTAGGTATTCCGGTAGTCGGGTTGCTAATCGACGACATTTCTGGATAATTAAAGCGTGAGCCAAAATATTTAAAAGCAAAAATGTACCGACGTTTGATAGTGCTTTGATTAAATAAAGCACAAAACCAATAGCAAGGTACGTTGTGGTCAGGGCCTAGGCAAGGAATACAGTACAAATGAAAATCCTTATGAGGTATTTGCTTCCCGCAAGTAATGCAATTATTAACTTTTACTGACATCGGTAAGGAGCAAGAAAAAGTTTCCCCACCGGGGTACTTAGCTTTTTAGTTGAAGACTTTGGATCTGAAACTCGAAAATGAAAATTTCAGGAGTCAGCCGACCGGCACTTTCGAGCTGCTTCTGTTTCAGGCACCGCACGGCAAGAAAGACTGATGTAATGGCGTCGGCTGCATGTTTTATACCCCTGACGTCATGGAAGAAGGGGGCAGCAACCGACGCAGGACCCAAGACTTTGTTAATCAGGCCGAATGAGGGCAACCTGCCAGCAGATTACCCAAATGTAATGACTGCAACAGTGAAACACGAAGAACATCTAAAACAACGCTGCAGGAGGCACGCTCTACTCCCAATAAGTTGCTAAACTCTGGAATAGGATCCCCACACAAAACTCTCCAACAAACTCAATAGTTTTAAATCATTGCTTAAACACCATCTTAACCAGTCCTGGTCCTGCACATGCTCATCATAAGTTTAAGACTTTGTGTCCACCGTATGATGCTCTCTAAATACTCTCAACCTCTCACTGAAATGACAAAACAATTTTTATGCATAATTGCTGCTTGTACAATCCAATAAGCTGTATTAGGGCTTTCCCTTTACCAAGTTTCGCCTCTGTAAAATCTTAAAATATATAAATGTAAATGTTTGTGCATAAATGTAAAAAGAAATATAACTACTATGTATTTAAGTGGAACTTAGTATAATGTAATGTAAGCAAATGGCACTTGTCTCCACACGCCTCACCTGAAAATAAGTATTACCTACTCAGCCTAATCCGGTAAACAAAGACAAATAAATAAAATCATTCTGTGTCACCCAATTTATAAGTAAGGGCGTAGCATCCAAGTCCAAGGAAGTCATACTGTGACTTATCCGACCCATCATTGAGTATAATGCCCCCTTTGGCATGTACCTGACCAGACATATGAAACAGCTGTAATGCACACAAAGGTTCCTTACCAGGAGAATCCAGGGTATAAATACACTGTCCTATACAAACGGTCTTAAAGTCTCATCTCTGTTCTTGGTCTCTTGCAGGTTACTGAGATGTGATCTATGCCTGGCATACAAGGCATCCTTGCATCGAGCCCTGATGGACCTTTTGCACATCTGCAAAATGAACAGTGAATATTGTTGTCTCCACCAAAAGATTTTTTTTCTGATAAACCTTAGCACTGGGATTTGAAAAAAATAAAGGGTGTTGATGCTGGGACCAAAGATAGTTCAGATAACACTATCTTTCTCATGAGGAGTCTTATCAGCGGTATTATGAGAATCACAGATGCCATGAGACCCCTGAGGTATTCCTTTGCAGTGACGAAAGTCTAGTGGAAAACCTTAGAAACAGATCTAGATAAAGATCTATTTTTTTGTCCTGTGGAAGAAAAGCTCTTTGAATTGAGGTGTCTAGTTGACATCCCCGGAAAATATCCTGTGTGAAGGAGTCAAGAAAGACTTTTGAATGTTCTCTTCAAATCCTCAGCTTTTGTAAGAGATCTCTCCCCCAAGAGAGAGCAATTACTAATTCTTTGAAAAAGACTCTGCTAAGATAAGCAGATAAATAAGGTGCATACCCTGCAATGAAATTTAACTGGAGCTAGACACTGTGAACACTCTTGGTGCAGTAGATAGTCCAAGGGGTAAATCAGAGAACTGATAATGTGATCCAAACAGACAAAACCTTAAGAAAAGTCTTAAGTCTGGATGAATAGGGATACGATGCTAAGCATCTTTTACATCAAGTGTTGTCAGGAAAACATGAAAGAGGAAAAAGATGTAACAGGTTGTGATGTGACATAATTTTTGAATTCGGGCACCATCACAAACAGGTTTAAGAAAGAAAGATCCAGAACTGGTCTCCAAGCATTTTCTTTCTTTGGCACTAGGAACATCCTTGAATAAAAACCCTTCCCCACCTGGGAAGGCGGAACTTGTTTTATCACTCCTTGGGCAGCATGCAATGAAGAATTGGTGGAAATGACAAGAGTCTGATCTGAAGAATGAGGAATGATCCCTTGGAAAGGAGGAGTTTCCCCCACTGCCATCTGTAACACTGATGAATGATTTTCAGAACACATTTGTCTGAAAGGATTAGTTGTGTAAGAACTTACCATAAACTTAGATGTCCTTCTCTTCCATGTTGCTGTATTCATAACAGTGGCGAGGTCGCTGCCTGCAGCACCGGACATCCGGCCAGTATACCAAAGTCTTAGGATCAAGGGTATGTGCGACGTTGCATGTCAGAACCATAAACAGATGTCGGCTATAAAGGTGACGTCTGCACGGACCCACTACAGAAATGACTGCCGCATACAGCAGTAGCCCTGGAAAGCAAAAAAGGAAGCTTTTCAGACCCACATATACCACCAGGCAAGAAGGTACCTTATACAGGTAGGTGCCTGTTGTTGTGCCCTGTTTGCATGGAGGGAAGACAGGGAAATGTCACACAAGAAGGATAAACAGGGTAAGAGGGGGAATGAATACTGCAACATGGAAGAGAAAGACATCTAAGGTTATGGTAATTTCTTACATAACTAATCTATGTCCTTCTATTCTCATGCTGTAGTATTCATAACTGTAGGGAGAGTACCAAGGCTTTAGGTATGAGCCTGGGAGGTAGGTTGAGAGGCTGAGACCCTGTAAAATTGACCTAGCAAACCCAGCTCTGGCTCTAGAAATCAAATCTAGTTTGTAATGCTTGGTAAAAGTACGTACTGAAGACCAGGTGGCCACCTCCAGAATGGAAATATAGTCAACCCTCCTAAAAAAGGCTGCTGAAGAAGCAGCAGCTGCCCTAGTAGAATGAGCTCTTACATTGGCAGTTAATTCTTTTCCATGAAAAGAATAACAAGAAGAGATTGCTTTAGAAATCCATGATGCTATATTCTGTTTAGACACTGCCTTCCCCAAGGCCCTTGGGTGAAAGGAGACAAACAGCTGGTCAGACTTTCTAATGGATTTGGTCTTGTCCAAGTAATACCTTAGTTGTCTATGAACATCTATGGAATGTAAAGTTCTTTCAGAGGGGTTTTGAGGTTAAGGGAAGAAAACACGAAGATTAATGGTCTGATTCAAGGACAGCTCATTAACCACTTTAGGCATGAAGGAAGAATTAAGTCCTGAGGGAGACCCTGTCCCTATGGAAGATAAGGTAAGGAAGGGTAGACATAAGGGCTTGGATTTCTGAGACCCTCCTGGCGGATGTGAGGGCCACCAGCAGTACTGATTTCCAAGTACATTTAAGTAATGCTGAGTGTGCTGGTTCAAATGGAGGTAGCATGAGTTTTTCAAGGACAAAATTAAGGTCCCGCGAAGGAGGTACAGGTTTATGAGGGAGTCTGATATGGAGGACCCCTTTTAAGAAAAGCTTCACCTCTAACCTTGATGCCAGTGGAGGTACCATGGGAAGACAGGTGGAGATGGTTGACAAGTGTACCTTAACAGAAGAGTAAGTCAGTCCTGAATGTTGAAGCTCACACAAGTAAGAAAGGACCATGGGTACTGGAATAAGAAAACGGTCCTGTTTTTTCGTGAGACACCACCTGGAGAATCTTTTCCATTTCTGATACACAACTTCTTCTGGTACTAGGTTTCTTGGCCTCCTGCAGGGCAATGAGTACTTCCTCTGACTGTAGGTGTCTGAAGGGGATCAGAACTCTATCACCCATAGGGTGAGTCTGAGGTTCAGCACCTGAGGGTGGATGAGGGATCCCCTGTCTTGCATAAGTAGGTCAAATTGGTAGGGTAACCTGTGGTGATTGCCCTAGGCTAGTAGGTGACATAGGGGAAACCAATGCTGTCTTGGCCAAAAGGGGGTCACTGGCAGGATTTTTGGTTTGTCCCTCAGGATCTTCAAAAGGACTTTTTGAATCAGTGTGAAGGGAGGAAAGCATAAAGATACATCCCCGCTCAAGAAAAGAAGGCTGCGTCCACATTCCAAGCCTGTGGATGTGGGTCTCTTGTGCAAAACAGAGGCATCTGCCTGTTCCGGGAGGGGGCAAACAGATCTGCCTGAGAAATACCCCACTTGTGAATAAGATCGAAGAACACCTCCCTGTGAAGCACCCATTCGTGAGAGGGTGCAGAGGTTCTGCTGAGAGTGTCTGCCATCACATTCTCTGCAGAAGGAATGTACACTGCCTGCAGGTGAATGTGTAGTTTTGCTGCCAGGGACCAAATCTGAATTGCCAAGCTGCAAAGTGGGTAGGACCTTGTCCCCCCTGCTTGTTGATATACCACACGACAGTCATATTGTAGGTGAATATTTTCAAGGTGCCTGGTAAGAGAATTTGGTGGAATGTTTGCAATGCTAAGAGAAGGGCCCTCATCTCTTTCATACTGATGTGATCCCTTTGTCTGAAGGTGGACCACTCTCCCTGAACTTTGTTCTGGTTGTTGTGGTTGTACAAAACTGCTCCCCAACCCAGGTTTGAACCATCTGTGCATAGCCAGCCTTAGGCATAGGCCAACTAGGCGGCCGCCTAGGGCGTCGCTGTACTAGGGGCACTTTTCCATTATTTATTTGGTGTAGGTAGACTAGGATGGGGGCACCGGGTGGTGTGGTGGGGGCGCCATGGAGCCCTTTTGCCTAGTGCACCAGTTGACCTAAGGCCGCTCCTGCATCTGTGTAGATGTGTTTGTAAGGGTGGAGGGATCTGCAAAGGTATACCCTGATTCAGGTTGATGGTTTGGGGAGAAAGAAATGTTTGAAGGCAATGGTTTTGGTAGGGAATGAAAGCTGCCATCTTGTCGGTTCTTATCCTGCACCCTAAGAAGACCAGGTCTTGGGTAGGTGTCAGGTGAGACTTTTGCTGGTTCACACTGAACCCTAGGTCTGCCACGGTTTTGAACACCAAGTGTAGGTGATGGCAAAGGGTGTGGCAGTCCTGGTGAAGGATTAACAGGTCAACCAGGTATGGATATATTTGTATGCCCTGCATTCTGCAGTGGGTGATAACTGGAGCTAGGCACTTTGTGAATACTCTGGGAGCTGTAGAGAGCCCAAATAGCAATGCAGAAAACTGAAAATGCAAGGAACCCACTGAGAAACTTAGGAATTTCCTGTAGCTGGGGTGAATGGGGATATGAAGGTAGGCATTTGTCAGATCCAGGGCTACCATGAAAGCTTGGTGGGATATGAGGGGTAGAAGATGATTCAAGGTGAGCATTTTGAAGATAGGCACCTTGAGAAATAGATTGAGGACTGACAAATCCAGAATTGGTCTCCAAGGACCATCTTTTCTTGGGACCAAAAACATCCTGGAGTAAATTCCCTTGCTTGTCTGATCTGATCTGGAGGTACTCTTTCTATGGTGCCCTGAGCTAGGAGCTGATTCAAAATTGGAGGAAAGAGATTAAGCTGACTTGAGGGGGTTAGGATATCCGCTGGAAAGGAGGAACTGTCCAAGTCACAAAATAACCTTTTTGGATATTGGAGAGAACCCAAGCCTCTGAGGTGATCTTCTGCCAGGATATTAGAGAAAGGGTGAGACGCAGGGACAAGGGGGTGGAAGTGGGTAACAGATTTAAGTTACAGTTACAGTGGAGGGGCTCTGTCAGGGTCAGGCTGCCTCCGAAAAGGAGTAGGAATTGAACAGGAGGATGGTCTAGGAGTGGAGTGTTTCCTAGATTGTCTCCGTCCCTTAGCCTGTGGGGCAGTAGACTGAAAAGACTGCCTCCTAATAAAACGGGTCCTTTGAGGGTAGTTCCTATGGTATCTAGGAATAGGTTTAGCAAATGTTTTACATTTTGTAGCTCCTTGCCCTTTTCTTCTAGAGATTTTAGGAGCTCTGCAGAAGCTGTACCAAAAAGGGCCTTATTATCAAGTGGCGCATCCAGCAATTTGGCTTGTACATCCAAGGGAAGGGGCTGAAGCCTTACCCAGGAGTATCTGCTCAAGACAGAACCTGAGGCTGCAAATTTGGAAGATGCTTCTACCGCATCACAACTGCACTTGGAGTGCCTGGTCACCTGAGAGGCAGTAGACAGTAAGGCAGAGAGTTGTGACTTAGCAGGAGAGTCTGGCACATCTGGCATAAGTGCAGAGGTTTTGGACAGGGTATGTAAAACAAACCTAGCCATGTGTGTTTGATAATTTAGGGCTCTGATGGCTAGTGTGAAAGAAGTATAAATTGTCTTTCCTAGCCTATGTATACATTTGCTGTCCTTATCTGTGGGAAACAGACAGGTGGAAGGCAGCTGTCTGAAGGATTTGTCTGCTGACACTGCTATGACGGCTGGGTCTGTAGGGGGGTTCTTGAACAAGAACTATGTATTGTGAGGAACTTTATAAAACCTATATGGACATCTGGAAGCTGGGGGCTGAGAATCAGGGCCCTGAGATGCAGCCAGAAAGGCATCATGAAAAGCTGGGAGTAGAGGAGAGACTGCAGATGGGGAAGGCTGGTCCCTCTGTAGTAGCACAAAATACCTTTTTAGTTTCAGAAACATCTGAGGCCTGCCATTTGAAATGCTCTCTCATAAGAGAAATGGTGTCTCCAAAGGAGAATTGTTCCCCTGGAAATTCAGGACTAATAGTGTCCTTCTCCTTAGGAGTAATGAAGTCCTTGGGAGATTCAATTTGGGAACAATAAGTAAGTGATTCATCAGATGAGGGGAGCTCTTCCTCTGACTCCTCTAAGGCCTGCACAGGTGTAGGGGTTGGTTGGGGCACCTGAGATTAATGGGCCTGGAAGGCTCTGAAGAGACTTTTGGGAAAAGGCTTCCCATCCAGGAGCTGGTTCTGTTTGTCGTGTTTTAATTTTTGCTTCCTCTTAAGAAGAGTAGAAGGATGAGTTGGTTTTGGAGCAGACACCTAGGTGGATAGAAGGGTGGGAGTAGGTCCCTCTGACGCCATGAGCCGTGGTTCCCCCTCGCCATCAGGGGCTAATGGCTGATCAACCTCAACAGATGTACTCTTGTGTTTCCGCTGAACTGGTTTCCACCAAGGTTCCCAGTTCTAGCTGTGAAACCAATGTCCGATGGGACCCTGGTCTAATATCTGCCTCAAAAGTCTCACCGGACTCCTTAGGTGCAGCATGGGCTTCAGACCTAACTTTTTTGGCCTTCTTCCGAGGCAGCTCCTAGGAGGTACCTACACCACCCTCTATACCTAATGCCAAATGTCTGAGTCTCTGGTTTTCTAAGTAAAGTTTTAAAGCAGCGAAGCAGCTGTGCAATGTCTTTAGCATAAAAGACTTGCAGATGGTCATGGCCTTCACCTAAACAAAACAAGCACTGATAATGCCTGCCCTTATGTGGAAAGTATCTTCTACAAGCACACTTCCCCTTCCTAGCTGACATGTACATTTGAAAATCTAGAAGAAAGGTAAACAAAAAAGGCAAAATGGTACTTATCTGTATTGGACGGTTGAAACAAACGAGCAAACGGATTCCCAGAGTTGGCAATCAGAGGTCCGTAGATCACGGAGCCAGAAAAGTTCTGAAGTGGGTACGTGCAAACATCATCTTTATAGCCAATGTCGGTTTATGGCTCTGGCATGCAACATTGCATATACCCCTGATTATAAGACTTTGGTATACTGGCCGGATTATGTTATGAATACTGCAACATGAAAATAGAATGACATCTATCTATTGCGAAATATGAAAATGGAGATTCAGACTTTATGGAAGGAAAAAAGGGGTCATGGTGGGGGGGGGGGTCACAAAGTCTCTTGTGCAGTTAGATTTGTTTGACTGTCCTTGGTTTTGGGAGGTTCAAGAGTTCTTTTAACCCCTTGCCATTTCCTCTTAAGCATCTGCTAACCTGTATCTTGACTGGATGAGGAGAAAGAAAATTCCTTGGACAATTTAGAAAAGAAGGTCTGAAAAATCTTAAGAGATTCCCTGGACCAGCTGCCCCTTGCATCACACTTCTGATCATCTCTGCACCAGAGGGGCCAAACACTAAATCTCTATCTAAGGGAAAATTTAAAATCTCATTTTTATCATCAGCTGGTAGGTTCTGAGAATGCAACCATGCAAACCTCCTCAAAACAGCACCAATGGCCACAGCCCTGGAAGAAGTATCAACAGAGTCATACACATCCTGCAAACAATGAGTAGTGACATGTGCATTATAAGAAATTATGTTATTTAAAGCAGATTTTTCCTCAGAATAAGAAATTGCAGATAAAACATTCCTTTTACATTCACAATTTGTTACAATAAACTTTAATGTATGAGCCTTCTTCTTCTTTCGGCTTTTTCCGGTTAGGGGTCGCCACAGCGGATCACCTGTCCGCTCATGATTGGCAGTAGAGTTTTACGGTGTCGAGTTGCCAGCTCAGTGCCCAACCTTCCACAGAAGGAACACACACACACGCACTGATGCCTAGGGCCAATTTAGAGTGTCCAATTCACCTACAGCATGTCTTTGGGATGTGGGAGGAAACCGGAACACCCGGAGGAAACCCACGTGACCACCAGGGAGCACATGCAGACTCCACACAGAAGGCACCCCAGCCGAGGATCGAACCAGAGAACCTCTTGCTGTGAGGCGACAATGCTAACCGCTGCACCACCATGGCCGACTTTAATGTATGAGCCTAGCAACTCAAAATTCTGAAAATCAAAGTTGCAGAAGTATACACTTTTCCCATACCTATCAATAATTTTCCTATCCTTATCAGAAAGAGCAGGAATGGAATTAACTAAGTGATTAGCAGCAGTAGGATCAATAAAGCTATAGCTGCTGGGTCAGGTTTTGGAATCGTGTATAACAATATAAAAGACTGAGGAAATTTAAATACATCTTATTTGCTTTTATAGGCAACTGGCTGACCACTAAGAAAATTGCAGGCAGTAACACACATCTTAATTAGCAAAATTTTCCCTGAGTCAGCCGTTTTTGTTCCATCTCAGATATTTCACAGCTGTGCTTCCCTGCCCAAAGCAACTCACAACTGAGCCTCTGAAGTACAAACTCAAGTTTTAACCACCTAGCCTCTTGCAGTTTAAAACCTCTTTACCAGTGCCTTAGCCATACCTGGTCCCTCTAGTCCACTTCCAGGTACTGACCACAGCAGTGGTACACTACACCTAGCACTATGGATGGACAAGTTCTCACCATTTCTCCAGCCAGCCTGATTGAAATGGTCATCCTGAGGCAATGTAGCAATTACCTCATATACATTGACAACCTTTACTCTTAACCCACATGAATTCAGCTTGTGAGAGATGCATCTATATTAAAAACCTAGAATCTATGTTCTCTCAGTCAGAAACCAGTACATCAGATACTGAGCAGGTTGTCAGCATACACAACTTATCTAGTGCACCAACCATGAGTATAACACGTAAACCCACATATGTGGAGGTTCTCACCAGAAGTCTACCCAAAGTTCAGGGACCTCCCAAACACAAACATACTTCACTTAGTACACTCCTAGCAGAACAAAGTACACATAACACTCACACCAGTGTCTCACCAAACAAACCCCTAAGGCAAAACACAAAATCTAATGCTTTGGTCAAAGGTGACTCCATTGTGAGACACACAGATATCCTCTCCAAGCTGGATAAGGACAAGGCCATGGTCAGCTTTCTGTCTGGTTCCAGGATTCACCATATCACACAAGCACTATAGTCTCTCAACAGGAGGGACTGTTATGACTCTGTCATAGTACGTGTTGGAGTGAACGACTTGAGACGTACCTCACTGGACTATATGAAGAGAGATATGACTGAGCTCTCTGATTATACGTCACAGGCAGCTATGTCCCTAGCCTTAAGCAGCATTCTACCTTCACCCAGGATGACGCCATGATACAGACAAAAAAATGACTGATTTCAACAACTGGCTTAGTTTCTGGTCTCAGTCTAAGGAGATGCACCCTTTCAGCCTGGGATGACATGGCTGCTAGACCACTATGCTTTGTCAGAAATGGTGTTCACCTGTCACCTCTAGGTTATGCTGCTAAATGACAGGAGCCTAAATCTGAAACTGCACTCACTGGAAGCATTCCTCACCCTGGAAGATGCAGATGTCTGTGCATTCACAGAGACCTGGGTTCAAGGCCACAGACAGCACCTTGGCTATGCTGGGTTATAACGTCTTCCATACTTTCAGACCTCAAAATGAATGTGTAAGAACTAAACGAGGAGGAGTATTACTATTCAAAGATAAATGCACCTCCAGAGTGGTAAACCTTAATGATTGCCTAGAGTTACTCCAAGTGCAAATAGCTACAGGAAAGACCCCCCATCCATGTTATCATCAGCTATAGGTCCCACTCCATGAACCATAATACTCACGTTGCCTACCTAAATCTACTTGAATCACTCAAAATTCAACCAAACACTTGTGTCATGGGTGATTTCAACTACCCATCCATAGACTGGGTAAATAATACATGCACTAACATGCTAGCCCAAAGGTTTCTGGATTCATTAACTCCAGTGTCTTGGAACAAATAGTTAGCACCCCCACAAGGGGCTCAAACATTCTAGATCTGGTGCTCACCAACATGGGTGATCACTGCACAAACCACAAGTGTGTGGCCCTCCCTTGTGAAGTCTGATAATAAATCAGTTGCGTTTGAAATAACGATAGTATCTGATCCCCGTCAGGAGTAATTAGGTTAAAAAATGTCTCCAAGTCCAACTACAGCATCTTAAGATATGGCATTAACAGCTTCAAAGTACCTACCACCAATGAAGACATGGCCACCTATACTGGGATATTCACCGATGTCCTGTATAAGGATATATTGTATCCTGACAGGACCAAAATAAGATCCTCAAGAAAGAATAAGCCTCGCTGGTGGGTATCCGCCATAAAGAGTTTATACAACAAGAGGAAGAAATTGCTGTCTAAGAGCAAGAAGGATCACACCCTTCTCAGCTTGAACAGGCAAACATAATATTTTGTAAAGTCCTCTAAAGCCAACTACAAACCTAAATAAGCATCCCTAAATAACCATAAGGCATTCTTTAGCTACATCCCAAACCTTAATGGAAAAGCACCGATTTGTGCTGAACTTCTAGTGAAATGTACCACATATACTGAACCTGTGGAAATAGCAAACCTGTTAGCAGACAAGTTCAGTGCAAACTTCACCCCCCTATCCCAGCCATATATTCCCCAAAGTATACCTCCTACCTGCACCCCACCTAGTATTTCTAAAGAGCAGGTTCTAACTGCTCTCACCAAGGCAAACAACACAGCCTCCATGGGACCGGATAACATCCATGGCTGCTTTCTGAATGGTTTAAAGCAGGAGTTAGCAACACCACTGGGTAGTCTTTTCAACCACTGCCTAAGCACAGGCTTTGTCCTTGCTGAATGGAGAATGGCTACCATCATCCCTTTACGCAATGGAGGGGCATTTACCGACCCTGAGAACTATAAACCCATAAGCCTAACCAGCCTCATCTGCAAGGCCATGGACAGAATCATCACAGACCTTATAAATGAAGAAATAGGTGATCTTCAAACATTCAACCAGACCCAGTTTGATTTTGTTAAAAGGAGGTCATTCCTGTTAAACCTGGTGGACTTCTTCAAGAATCCTGATGAACCTGGTGGACTTCGAGAATGTCACCAAAGCACTGGACAAAGGTAAATCTGTACACATGGCCTACTTAGACATAGCCAAGGCCTTTGACATAACCCCCACTCAGGTATCATCGAAAAACTCACTCAGCTAGGGGTCCGAATGGAGAGATGAAAAGGGGTCAGAATGGAGAGATGAAAATGGGATCCAAATGGAGAGATGAAAAGTCAGCAAACAAAGGAGAGTAGTAGTGCTAAAACTGAATTAATCTTCAAGTCTTGGTGAGTATCTTCACGAGGTGGACCCTGTTTTCACAAAATCTCACCAAGGCGACACTAACATATAGACTGTATTTATATAGTATATATGACATACAAAAGTAAGTAAAAAAAACTAAGAAAGATAGCTGGGTACACAAGACCAAGGATAAAAAAAAGTGCCGAATCCTGGTACGTACACTGGTGCCAGGACTAGAAAAGGTGACAGTGTAGAATCCTTAAAACATGGAAACATTACTACAATGGAGGAGGATGGCCCTCCTGTTGTAGAAGGAGGTAGCAGTCCACAAAAATCACAAAAACTGATAGGCCAAAGAGCCATAAAGATGACAAAGTGGACTATTGAGGGTAAGAAAGAAATTATGTATTGTTACTATTATGCAAAAAGCCCAGAATTTCTAGACAAGCTATACAAAACAATTAAGAGACAAATTAGAGGAAAGAAAAATACTTCCACAAGAAAAACTGTCAGAGGCTTCAAATAAAAATTTGTGTTCATTAATACAACAGATTTGTGAAAAACAGTATACAGATCAAGAAACCTTGATCTGTTTGGAAAAAGAAGCATCTGAGGAAGTGCGAAAATATAAACAACAAAACCAAGAGATATTTGAAAAGTATAAAAAAGAAATATGGATGTGGAAAAGAATGAGATCTGATATGGTGCAATATTTATGCAAAGGAGAAAGACAAATTAATCAATGTAAAGAAGGCAGCCTCAAAGATATTTGAAGAGAAATATAGGCAAAGACATCTGGATGTGGAAAATTTCACAATAAAAAAAATAATATCACAAAGATGGAACGTAGAAAAGAAGATTAGTAAAGTAGAAGTTAAAAAAAAAAAAAAAAACAGAAGTTGTAGTTATGCAGTGCCTGTGAAGTGAAGGATTTGGTGCAGAAGGCCTAACACAGGTTATATCACAGCAGGATGGAGTGCGTCCCCAAAGTAGGCAGAAACAGGACGATCAGGAAACATATGAAGAAGAAATATGGACATGGGAAAGAAAAAGAGATTTAATATGGTGCAATATTTATGCAAAGGAAAAAGCAAAACTAACCAATACAAAAAGAGCAGCACCAAAGATATTTGAAAAGAAATACAGGCAAAGGAATCTGGACTTGAAAACTTTACAATACAAAAAAATACGACAAAGAGGAAAGGCAGAAAAGGAGATTAGTAATGGAGAAGTTAAAGAAACAGAAACTGAGGTTATGGAGTACCTGCAAAGTGAAGGATTCAGTGTAGTAAATTTAAATCAGAAAGCACCACAACAGGGTAGAGTAACGGATATCCACAATAAGGGGAAACCAATGGAACAAGAAGCAATTGGTCAGGTACCATATGAAGATAATTTGGAGCCTTCCACAGGAAACCAATACAAACGTTCACTTGAAGCTAGACAGCAAGGGAAGGAACAGGAAACTCTGATGCAGTCAATGTTGAGGAGTGATAGGCCAGTGAATTCCCATATGATAGAGCAAAGGGTGGCACAGGATGAAATTGAAGAGAATGTGCTACAGAAAAATGCTATAAAATCTTCTATGGAACGCCTGCAGGAATTGGAATACAAGGGATGTGCCCTCAGTTTGGAAGAAAATGAATTAAGAGAAGAGTTGCTTGATTTAATAGACACAGACAGATATATCAAGATCAATGAAAGAAATAGACTGCAAAAGGTTAATAAAATCCAAAAAGTCAGAAGTCTGATGAAACAAATGAACACAGTAATTAGGACTGTTCATAGAGATCCATGCGATATAACAGAAGTAAACAGGATATATTACTGTACAGCTAAATTAATAATTGATAAAGTTCCACTACAAGAGCACAGAGTAGTGAGGGAAAGGAAGGGGAGAAATCAAATACCATCATGGAAATATCGAATAGAGAAAAGAAAAGCAGTTAAGACAAGAAGTGTCACAGTTAGAAGACTATAGAAGTGGGAACAGATCAACAAAAATACTAAAAAAGATAGATGTGATAAAAGCAATGCGCAATATTAGAACAAACCAGGATCTATCATGCACCGCAAATAAACTAAAAATGTCAACACAGGAGGAAAAACTTAGAAGATACGAAGATAAATATAAAGGAAAATTACAAAATAAGCAATTTATTGATGACCCAAAAAAGTTTTATAAAGAATTGAGAAATAAGGCAAAAGGATTTGAAAGACTGCCAAAAAAAGAAGAAACTGATCCATTTTGGAGAAGTATATATGAAGATCCTGTGGAACAGAACAAAAATGCTAAACGGGTAGAAGTTAAAGAAAGAATAAGAGGTTTAAAGGTACAAGATATGAAATGGGATAAAGTAACAACTAGAAAGATTGAAACAAAGTTAAGAAAAGCCTCTAATTGGAAAACACCAGGCCCAGATGCAGTACCTAACTTTTGGCTGAAAGTATTAACATCTTTGCACAATTTAGCCATGAGTAAGAACTATTTATATCAGCACCCTGAAGAGACACCAACCTGGTTAACAACAGGAAAAACAATGCTCCTACTTAAGAGTGAGCCTGCAAGCTACCTTAAAACTTATAGACCAATAACTTGCCTTCTGACGACGTATAAACTATACATGGGAATTGATGCTGACAGTTTACAGTCATTTAGAAGAAAACTCAATTATGGCAGTAGAACAAAAGACCAATAAAACAAAGTCATATGGAACAAAGGATCATTTGTTGTTAAATAAAGTCATAGTGGAGAACTATAAAAAGGGGAAGAATCTAAGTATGGCATGGATTGACAATAAAAAAATCATTTGACAGTATCCCACATTCATGGATAAAAGAGTGCTTAAAAATGTATAAGTTACACCCTACACTGATCAACTATATTACAGTGACCATGAAACAGTGGAAGACCACTTTGCAATTAAGCAATGATAAAGGACAAATTATTATCCCAGGGATAAAAATTCAAGGGGGGATATTCCATGGTGACTCTGTCACCGCTGCTGTTCTGCCTTGCCCTTAACCTATCAAGCTGTTTACTCAACTGCTTAGGCCATGGCTATAATTTGGCTCCTAGAAAACAACAAAGTATAAAGACTTCTCATCTTCTCTTTGTCGATGACTTAAAACTGTATAGCTCATCAGATGAGGAACTGAAAGCACAACTGCAAGTTATCAAAACCTTTTCCGATGATATAAGAAAGTAATTTGGTCTTGATAAATGTGCAAAAGCAACCTTTAAAGCAGGACAACTGCAACACTAGTAAAACACCAGTTTGGGACAAGAATGTGATATAAAGAACTTCAGCAAGGAGTGTATAAATATTTGGGAACTGATGAAAGATCAACAATCAAACACGAACAAATGCAAATAAAACTTAGTAAGGAATACTTCAGAAGACTTAAATTAATCCTGAAAACAGCACGGACATCTAGGAACAAAATCCAAGATATAAACCAATTTGCTTTTCCTGTCCTAACTTAACAGTTTTGGAGTGACTGACTGGCCCCAAAATGTGTTGGATAGATTAGATAGGAAAACAAGAAGGATATTTCATGCTCACCAAATGATTTATAAAAATCAGTGCATACCAAGATTATATATTCCCTGTTCCGAAGGAGGGACTGGCCTCCTTGAAATTGATTATATGTACAGATCTGCAATCGTAGGACTCCACACATATCTGCTGACCTCACAAGACACAAACGTAGTGAAAGTTTTGAAACATGAGGAGAATAAATCTAAGATGACTTCTCTGCTTAATCTAGCAGAAGCGTCAAGCAGAAATGGAAATCAAACTTGAAGCAGATAAAAATCAGGCAGCAACTGAATGTGCCAAAAAAACAAAAGAAAGAATATAAGGTAAAGGACCAGATGAGAAGGCAAGAAATATGGAAAATGCATAAATATAGCTGCAAGTATAGAAAACGTCTGGAAGAACCTCATGTTGACTGGGAATGAACACAGGAATGGTTGAGGAGAGGCGAATTCAAACCAAGAGATGAAAGGTTAATACTGGCAGCTCAAGATAGTGGGCTGCATACATGTTCGTTTATAAAGTCCATAGAACATGTGGCAGAAACAGACAAATGTAGGTTTTGTAAAACCGAAATGGAAACAGTTGCACACCTCTTTCTGGTTGCAACATACTAATGGCAGTAGGACTGTATACTGAAAGGCATAATAATGTGGCAAGATTGTTGCACTGGGGATTGTACAAACATTATGGTATTGAAGTGGCTGAAAAACACTGGAAACATGAGCCACAAAGCATTATAGAAAATGAAGAAGTCTACATCACATGGGATCATCCATTACTAACAGTTCAAAAGAAGACAAAAGTAGTACTGATCGTTGAAATTGCCACACCCAGTGACTACAGTGTCTGCGTAGAGAAAGACACAAAGTCATAAAATATCAGGATTTGCAGACAGAAACGACAGCAATGTTTAAGAAAGATACCCAGATAGTTCTGATAGTAGTAGGAGCAACAGGTCTTATAAAGAGTCTATAATCGTATCTTGATATGTTACCAATACATGTATCTCCATACAAATTGCAGAAGGAGTCATTACTGGGCACATTGCGGGTGCTGCAAAGAGCACTACTGGCTGACATCAAAGAGTGAAAATATACTAACTTCATGAACTTTAATCCTACTTTGACTTAGGAATGGGGTCCATTCCCGTCATAGTATTAGAAACCCAAAAGACTTGCAGAAATTAAAAGAAAAACTGGGGATTAATCCATATATCGTCAGATGGGTTGCAAACTGCCTCACTGACAGAACACATACAATCAGAACAGGAGATTCTACTTACACCAGCAGACCCATCACTAGTGGTGTCCCACAGGGATCTGTGCTGGGGCCCCTATTGTTTGGGATCTACTTCTCGAAAGTACAGGCAAACACAAAAGGTCTGTGGCTGGCAAAGTCTGTGGATGATTGCAAATTGGGCGCAGTCACTGAGACCCTGAATGACATAAACAATCTACAAGATGAACTTACCAATCAAATTGGCAAACCAGTGATTGGTGTCAAAGTCGTGTACTCAAATTCAGTGCAAATGAATGCATTATCATCCCCTTCAGAAATGGTGATGTCCCAGCAGATTACCACATTAATGACAATGCCCTAACCTCTAAATCAGTGGTGAGAGATCTGGGCACGCAGGTTGACAACAACCTTACCTTTGATCACCATGTCTCCACAGTAGTCAGGAAGTCCTTCTACACTGTTCACCTCATAAGCAAGAGCATAGTTTCCCAATCAAAATAAGTTATAAAACCCATGCACTCCACCCTCATTAGACCAATAATGCAGTACAATGCTCCCTTTGTTATGTACCTTACCAGGCACCTGCAATGACTGGAGAGACCTCAAAGGTTTCTCACATTGAAAATTCAGGGACTTCGGCACATGTCATAAGCGGACAGACTGAAATTACTGTCACTATACTCTGTTTTGTATAGACTGCTCAGAGGCAACCTGTGCCTTGCATACAGAGCAACCTCTGATCCTGCCCTTATGGAAATGCTGCACATTCGCAAGTCTAGTGGTTCACAATTTACTCGGCCTAGAGACCTTAACCTGGCCTGTAATGTCAACAGGACTTGCTGGAGAGACAGCTATGTCTCACAGGGGTTACCTCTTCTTTGGAACAGGCTTCCAATTCAAATTAAACAGAGCCCCTTGTTGACCCTATTTAAACGTAACTGGGATAACTGCATGGGAAACTGCAAATTTTTTTGTCAGGGGGTCTCATCTATGTTCCTCTTGGATAGGGGCAGATGGCGCTGATTTACATCTGCCTGTATACAGAAACCTTATCTCTAGGCTTTTTTTGGGAATAAGGGTTGAACTTGGCTAGGCTTATAAGGGCCCCTGGCCCATTAGCCTAGTAAACTCCTATGATCCTATGATCCTCTACAGCAGACAGAACAGGACAATAGGGTGTTGGTTCTGAAAAAATCCTTCTGTAACAATTCATAGTATATTCTGAGGGATTGACAAACCCACTATAAACACAGGCACATTCTAGCAATAATCTCTGAGAAAGAGAAACCCCCAGAGGGAGAATCAGAAACTCAGCTCTCCTAAGTGTCTGAATCAGAAAGCAAATGAAAAAAATATATCCATCCTAAATCTTCCTGTTCAGATTCACAATATTGAATTTCTTCAGGAAAAGAGGAATCTCTCTCTCTTTTTATCAGAAACTACTTCAGAAGAAGGATCTACAGCATGAATTAAACCCAGAGCCAAACCCAGTAAAGAACAGAGGAGGAGAAGCAAATTAATGTTTGGTTTGTTTCTTTTTGACAGAGAAAATGGGTACAACCATGTTACTAATGGCAACAACGCTTCACTGAGGATGGGCACAGCATTCTGACACAGCAGGGAAACTTTCTATCTCCTTGCCCAGGACAAACAAGAGTTATTCTCCCTTGACACTTAGGGGACCCCAAAAGACGCAAAGGATGTGGCTAAGTCCTGGTCCATAGTGGCTGTAGGTGCTATACCAGAGAGAAATCTGGCAGAGTCACCCACCCTTGGCTGAGGCAAATTGCTAGCCTGCTGTGGGAGCAAAGGCTGTTTGCTTATTTTTTTAATTTTGTGTGTGGAAGAAGGGCTGACTATGGGTCCAGCAGTTTGCTGCATGGTCAAGTCAAAAATGGTGGCTATTTCCCAGGGAAGACAAACAGTAATTGCCGGTAAACACTGCAAGTCCACAAAAGTTAATTTTTGAGAGGAAAAAAAAAAGTACAAGATATTTTATAACACTATGTCAGCCCCACAAAAGTAAAATAAGCATAATTTCTCAAAAAAAAGTTTTCAGTTACTTTACACCACTTTTAAACTTACAGAAAAAACAACTGCTGCATTTAAAAGTATGTTTCTATGTTTCAGTCTGGAGCAATTTGTTAAAACACAACACTCCTAGCTTTAAAATAAATTTTCTGAAAAGGAAAGTGATAAGTAAAATGGAAGTTTCCCCCCCCAAAGGGAATTTACCTACCCAGCAAAGGAAAGCACAAACCGAACATCAAACCTCAAAAGCCTCAGAGGAGTATACTGCTCAGTGGCAGTAAAGCTGTGAAGGGTTTTGCTCCCAAATTTGTCTTTTAGTCAGTTCAACTCAAACGGCCTGACAGTTTGGGTGCATGGAAGGTGCCCTGAAGCTTTGGAAGCTGTGTGGCTGTTAAATTCTTGGCAGGATATAAGGATATAACCTATATAGCTAAGGCTACTGCAGCAGTGACAAACATGATGACCATTTCTTACGATACTGAAAAGAAGGACAAAAGGACAAAGCTTTGAGATAGTCTGCATACTTTTTGTGATTTAGACCCTTGATATTTTTTTGTTTAGTGAGACAGCACTGTGGTGGCTCCAGTTATGACAAGTGCTTAGAGAACTACATAATGAATGAATCAAAACATTTAATAACCATTCTGAAGAGAGCAGAGTACTGTGGAATGATTACATCTCTGGAGACATAATAACCTAGACATACACTGTGTAAAGAAAAAGGACTGTTCTGAAACAGTGCCATCTCTTCAACAGATGCCTGATGCCCTTAACCAGTTATAAAATTAAATAAAAACTGCATCTGTAAGTCAGACCTGGTATTGCTGGCAGAGAGCCAGGTCTGACAAAAAAGTGCAACTGCGTGGCTGTGAAGTCGTCCAGCACAGCTGCTCCATCCACAGGGTAGAATGACTGCCACATTTGTATTCTCCCTGTCCAAAATGAGGGACAACCTTGTGGGACCACTAGTCCATCATGAAATTAAATTTATTTTTGAGAACAGAATGCTGTGAAACTTCCGACAGGAGTTTAGGGGTCGGTTCACATTACAATGAACCATGCACGCATGTGGTACCACATCCCCACCCCCCCCCAGACACTTCCAAACCCTGCACTATGGTTCCACCTGTGAATGGAACTCAGTACTACAGGCAATCTGGCTTCCCACCAGCTGCTGCTTGCAGTACATAGTCTCACACACAGATTGAGCTTCTACCTTGCTGAGAAACCTATTCAGTTCAATTAACTTTTTTTTTATTCCAGCACCAATCCAGTTAATGCTTAACACATAAAAATACTTTATTGAAAGCTATCATTGTGATGATTCACATACCTCTATGTTTCTTCACAAGAGTGATCATACCATGGTAGATATTTATTACAGTGCTGTATTTGTGTTATGCCATATGCTAAGCATGATACACTTTCACTGGAATCTTATCCTGCTTCATTTTTCTTTTGTTACTTATTTTTTTAACACCTTTAAAAACATCATATACAGTATTACACTGTGGCATGTGTAGACACTCAATTATAAATGAGAAAAAAAACAAAGTTTTTTTTTTCCCTCTTCTCGCATAATACATATATAGGAATGATTATTATTCAATATAACATTACATAAATTGCTCAAGTCCTGGCTTCATGATCTCTGACTCTTCTTCATGAACATTACTCTATGTACTGACCCTACAAATTCCATTTATTTCTACATAGTTTGGTCCTTCCCTTTCTAAAGATCCCACCTTCAATTATTTTATCTACTTTACAACATTTAATAATTCTGTTAGATTTTGTTTAGCTTCTGATTTCCATTTTGTAGCACTTGCGTTTTGGGCAGCCAACAGTACTAAACTTAGTACAGCCTTACTATGTCTAGGCAATTCAGTGTCTCCAACTCAGCTCAAAAGAATCATTTTCTTAGTTAAAATAATTTGCTCCTCCCATTTCTAATAAAGTACCCTTCAATGAATTTCTAAAATCAACCAACTTGTCGCATTCCCAAAGCACATGTTCCCAAGTACCCTTCCCTTTCCCATGACATCTCCTGCAACTGCTCTTTACATGTGGAAAAAACCTCAGGTCTATTTGGGGTGTAAAAAATACCTATGCAAACACTTGCATGCAAAAATCCTGAACCCTCTAGAATTTAGTTTCATACAAATATCCTCCCCATCGTTTACTTATACACTGCCTTTCCATTCTCACTTCCCACTCTTTTCTATCGTCTCTATGCCCCTACTTACAGTCATTTCTATTGGATAAATCTCCTTTCTCCATTCTTGTACTGACTTAGTTTCCAACATATTTCTGCTACTTTGTAAATAAAATATTCTGCGTAGTTGTAACTGCTCTCCTTAAGGACCTGCATCCAAAAATCCAACTGATTATGCTGCAGCCTGTGTCACTATATATAGTGAAATCTGGTGCAGACAACAGAAATATGCCAATCTACTATAAACTATTTATCCTTCCTATTGCATCATCGAAAGGCAGACCCACATGATTCAAAATCAGCAAGTATCTGACAGCTACTCGATATACAGGAAATACAAATGGTAACCATTTGAAATGTCGGGACCCACTTGAGCAAGTCCCAAAATACGGAGACTGAATGGCTGAAAGAACAAACTTTCATAAAATGAGTCCAAGCTGCCCTTTCTCAAATTCTCTCTTATTACCAAGTGGGTTCTGGGTCTGGCAACAAATGGTAATTAAAATGTGGCTTTTCTCAAATTCTCTCTTATTACAAAGTGGGTTCTGGGTCTGGCAACAAATGGAAATTAAAATGTGGCTTAACAGCCCACATGACTATACGAAAGTGACATGGCAAAGACAGCTTGGTGCTGTGGGCAGAGACAGTGAGTTCTACGACCCAGGTAATCGAGGTTTGATTAGTGTTCCTTCATTTGGAGGAGATGGGGTTGTGTGAAGAAGTGTGACCAGCTCAACTTTTCTGGGGTGTGTGGAGTATGGATGGACTTGTTGGCACACGGGGCAGTGCAATGTCCCTGGTAAACAATGGAGAGATCTTTATTCATGCTACTGGGGAGAGGAACGGTTGCTTGAAGAAACATCCCTGCAGAAGTAAGGGGCAGATCAGCTCACTACATGTCCCAAAATCAGTGCTTCTTTGTGTGTATGTACAGTAGGACCAGTGAGAAAAACTTCAAACCACTACTAATGGCTGCCTGGATGACGACCTCCCTGAGATGGCTTTTGCCTTATAGGGAATATATGGATGGCAGAGAGGCAGCGGGGGGGGCAAAATACCCTAGGAAAAAAGACAATGCATAGACTGTGTATCAGTATTGTGTATACATAGTTCTAGAAATGGTACAAGTGGGGACCATGTGTGATAAGATGTCTCATTTTCCTTAAAGAACTCTTACAACAGGCCACATGTAAGCTAATCCTAGACCTTTCCAGAATCCTGCTAACAGCCGACATTTAGTAAGGAGCTACTCTTGCAAACAGTCATTGTATAACTTAACCAGTGTGTATCTACAATTTCAAGGTACAGAAAAAGGACAGCAATGGATACAAAGAAAACCAGGGTGCAGGCATAGAAATAATAAAATACTGTATCCAAACTTCCACAATTCAGAAAAATTAATGGTTGCCATGAATGTTCTTAAAAATACTGACATTTTAATAACTGCTATATCAAATTCTATGCAGCTGTTTAATCCATCCATCCATAACCGCTTTTTCCCATTTTTGCACATGGGGTAGGTGTGTCATTTCAACAGTGAAAATCATCTAGCGCCAACGTTTACACTGAGTGGCAATACCTGCCGCGGTTGTTCTTCCTCACCCCACACACACACACACACACACACACACACACACACACACACACACACACACACACACACACACAGAGCCAATTTAGAGTGTGCAGTCCACCCTACTGCACGTCTTTGGAATGTGGGAGGAAACTGGAGCACCTGGGAGAAACCCACGCAAACACAGGGAGGACATGCAGACTCTAGACAGAAGGCACCCCAGCCAAGAAATGAACCAGGGAACCTCTTGCTGTGAGGCAACAATGCTATTTTCTGCTGCAATATGGCTGTTTAATGTAGATTTATAAACTGTATCATCCAATGAAAAGACATCCACATAATATTTTTGACTACTGTTCATCTTCTATAATCTTTTGCACATACTTAACTTGGACTATACAGAAACAGTAGGTAGAGTGCACACTAGACAAATTCCTTGACTTTCTGTTTGCGTCACTGAAAGGAACTATGCAAGAAAAAAAACGAAAAGATCAAAGAAAAAAGAAAAAAATGTCTTCAGCCTGCTAACTTAAAAACTTTCATTTTTACTGAGTCCTCCATGTTTATATCAACCATCTCCCCAGATTAACTGTAGTCCAAAGTCATTCACATTTACCAAATATTTTCTCTTTCCTTCTCCCCTCTCTCTTCCATGCCTCACAAAAAAAAAAAAAAAAAAAACATTAGGGAGCAGTCCATCCCATCCATCAATGGGTGGGCAGATAGGTCAACTTCAAATCTAGAGCCAAAAGACATCAGAAGCCTCAGAAAAATTTACAGACTTGTATAAAATTTGGCACTTGACTACTTGCTCATGCCTGCCAACATGTAAGATTATTTAAATATACAATGGCAGCTGGTGACTTCAGCAAGAGGGCTGGAAAAATCAACTGAATTAGAAAGGCTAACTGGAATGGAATTGGGCTATATTACTGTAGGTCTTTCATCCACAGGCTGTCACAGTACCAACTTACTCTACCCACTTTATTGAATATATAATCTTCAGATGTCAGGATGCGATCAAATAATCTGTTGATGAGGTCACCAGAATCCTGGCACCTTTACGGAGCTCAAAACTGCTCCCCATTCCACGTCTGAGACATCTGTGAACAGCCCCTGAGAGGAAAGAGGTGGATGAAACAGCAGCCCTGGACTGAAAGTCAACTGCTGAATTCACCACTTAAGTTCCTGCTTGAGACATGGAAGAAGAGGAAAGTACAGTTTTGTACCTACCATAAATGTAGATGTCCGATAGGAATGCATCTGCAGTCCTTACAAATGGGTTGTCCTGTCGTCAGGCAGCCCTTCGGTCGGCCGGATTCCAAAGTCTGGGTCTGGCCTCGGCTGGTGTCGCACTTCACCCGACGTCATAGCTGCAGTTCTTCGGGTATAAAGGCATCAGCCGACGCCATTTTCCTCAGTGTTTCTTGCCCCAGATGCCAGGTGCCCTCTTGGATGGCTAAATTTGGATAAATGCCAATGTTTCCAAATAGTAGAGAGCAAACACATAAAATAAGCATGTATGTACATATATACAAACAAATACACCATAATAGATCCCCCCAAGCTAGCTGAAAGATGGCAAATACCCTAGGAGTACCACAGAGGGGAAGGCGGGTGGGTAACCCTGACTGCAGACGCATTCCTATCGGACATCTACATTTATGGTAGGTACAAAACTGTACTATGTCCTTCAAGGATGCATCTGCAGTCCTTACAAATGGGTAGAATACCATAGCCAAACTAGGGGAGGAGGAAAAAGAGAGATTATGGTGTAGTTAGGACCCTTGCAAAACAGCAGTGGCAAAACCTGCTCGGGATCTAGAGTATAGAGGTAAATTATAATGCTTGGCAAATGTATGCACGGAGGTCCAAGTAGCAGCCTCTATAATGTCCTTGGTAGCCACCCCTCGTAAGAAGGCTGTAGTAGTGGCTGTAGCCCTTGTGGAGTGAGGCCTGATGTTCTCTGGAGTTTTCTTTCCATGGAAGGAGTAACAAAATCTAATGCAATTTCCTATCCACTTGGAGATTGTCTGTTTTGAAATTGCTTTTCCTTCCCTTCCTGTTGCATATGCTACCAGAGGCTGGTCAGTTTTTCTATTGCACTTGGTCCTGTCCAGGTAGTAGCGTAATTGTCTATGCACATCCAAGGTATGCAACAGTCTTTCTCCCCTGTTCTGTGGGTTGGGGAAGAATGTAGGTAGGTGGATAGCCTGGTTTAAAGACACTCTGGATACCACCTTAGGCATAAATGTGGTATTTGTTCTCATGGACACTCTATCTTGATGGAAGATCAGGAAAGGTTGCACTGCCATTAATGCCTGTAGTTCAGAAACCCTTCTTGCTGAGGTGATTGCCAGCAGGAAAGCAGTCTTCCAGGATAAATATTGTAATTCTGCCGTTGCTGCTGGTTCGAAAGGAGGAAGTGTCAATTTTTCTAGCACAAAGTTCAAGTCCCATGCTGGCAATGGTGGTTTCCTAGGAGGTTTTACATTTTTAATTCCTCTCAGAAACTGCCTGAGCAGAGGGTGTGAGAAGACAGGAGGATCCAAGCTGTATTCTGCTGAAATAGCTGATGCATGTATCTTGATGGAAGAATAGGACAGGCCTGTATGGAAGAGCTCTGCCAAGTACTCCAGGATGTTGGCTATGTTTACCAGTGACACATCTATTCCCTTTGCAGTACTCCAAATGAGATATCTTTTCCATTTTGCTGCATAATTCTTTCTTGTTGAAGGTCTGCGAGCCTCAAGGATAATGTCTTTAACCCTTTGGGATAGATTTGGGTTAATTGCTGTTATGTAATGTTCCAGGCAGTCAGCTGCAGAGTTTTCAGGTTTGGATGCAGGGTGTTATAGCTGCTCTGTGTTAACAGCAGTGGGATCAGGGGTAGTGTCCATATTTGTTCCCGAGACATGCTCCTCAGTAATGGGTACCAATGCTGTCTCGGCCAGTCTGGAGCTATCAGAATGATCCTTGGACGTTCCTCTTTGATCTTCAATAGCACCTTGTGCATCAAAGGAAGTGGTGGGAATGCATATGCTGTCAGGTTTTTCCAACTGCAAGATAGGGAGTCCACCTTCCAAGCAAGTGGGTGGTACGTCCTTGTGCAGAATTTCTTTAGCTGGTGATTGAGTGGGGATGCAAATAAGTCTATTTGTGGTAGTCCCCATTTTCTTGTGATGGCTTTGAAGATGTCCGGGTGCAGCATCCATTCGTGGGTATCTGAGGAAGTTCTGCTTAAAATGTCTGCTAGAATGTTTTCTTTTCCTGGTACAAAAATTGCTTTTAACTGAATGTTGTAGCTCAGAGCCACATTCCATAGGTCCAGTGCCATCCGGCATAGAGGGTATGAATGTGTGCCTCCCTGCTTGTTGATGTACCACATAACTGTGGTGTTGTCTGTTCTTATCAGCTGTCCTTCTTGGAGAAAAGGTCTGAATGCCTGTATTGCCAATTTTACTGCCAGCATTTCCTTTAGATTTATGTGCAGGTGCAGCTGATCTTGAGTCCATAAGCCTTGTATGCACTTGTCCAGCATGTGGGCCCCCAACCGAGGTCTGAGGCGTCCGTTGTGATGGTTTGGCTTGGTTGAATGCTGTTGAAGGGCAATCCTGTGTTTGATTGACAGGCCTGAGCCCACCATAGGAACTCTTGCTTCAGGCATGGTATTAATGGAATTTTGGTTTCTAGGCTGTGTTTGTGTTGAGACCATAAATTCTTCAGGTACCACTGTAGCTTTCTCATATGCAGTCTGGCATGAGGGACCAGAATTATGCAGGATGCCATGAAGCCCAGGGCTTGCAGTACCTTTCTTGCTGTTAGATGGTTCTGCGTTGTTAATGCCAAGAAGTAGAGAGGAAGTTGTTCTTGCTTTTCTACAGTTAGGAATGCCATCTGCTTTGATGTGCCCAGCTCTGCACCCAAAAAGGTTATTCTTTGGGATGGAATCAGCCTTGACTTTTTGATATTGACTGTGTATCCCAGGGCTTGCAGCAAGTAAATGACTCTTTGTAAGTCTTCTGTTAGCTTGTTTTTGTTGTCTGCTTGCATCAGGCAGTCGTCCAGGTAAGGATAAATTTGGGATCCCTGATGTCTGCAATGAGCGATTACTGATGCCAGGCATTTCGTGAACACTCTGGGCGCAGTAGATAAGCCAAAGGGCAATGCTGAGAATTGATAATGCTCTGATCCTGCAAGAAATCTGAGGTATCTTCTGCAATTTGGTCGTATGGGGACGTGCAGGTATGCCTCCTTGAGATCTAGAGTTACCAGCCAAGACTCCTTGCCCAGCATGGGAAGAAGCTGCTGTAGAGTCAGCATTTTGAATTTTGGAACAATGAGGAATGTGTTTAAAGCGGACAGGTCGAGAATAGGCCTCCATTTTTTCTCTTTTCTTGGTACCAGGAAGAGTCTGGAGTAAAATCCCTTTCCTTGCTCCACAGATGGTACCTTTTCCACAGCTCTCATTTTTTCTAATTGAGCTATTTGTTTTAGAGCTTCTGCCTTTTGATTTGGTGGTAGGTTTGGCATTCCTCTTTTTCCTGGTAGAGTATGGAAATGAAACCTGTAACCTTGGTCTATAGTTTGCAAAATCCACTTGTCCCTTGTGATGTAATGAACTGTAATTTTATTATAACATTAGTGGTAAGATACTTAGTAATTTAGATATCTGACTTGGTATCAAGAGAATGTGACATGTTTCAACTCTACAGGATATTAAAGTACTGGAAAAACACCTATGAAACACTACACAATTTTATATATTACATTAACTTTATATATATATTTATATTTCTTTAGAGATAAGTATAAATATAAATATTTTCACTTTATGTATTAAATACTTACGTTTGGAATTTGTTTGCTGTTGTCAGCTGTGGAAGTAGCAATACTTGGTTGGGTTTTTTAATATGACGGGTTCTTTAACTTAATGACTTTTGTTAATTGATACTCTCAATGAATATATCAGTGACGTGAGAGTATAAATATGTTAATGTAATTAACTTTTTTAGTCTGAGGAAGTTGCTCAAACTTGGGCGACGAAAAGCGCTTCACGTGTATTTCATTAAATTTGAGGTTTGTCTTCAGTGGTGTGTTGGATCGATTTTTTGATTTCCTTAGTTTGTTTTTTCATCACCGAGTTTGTCTGTTGTGTTTATGGCATCCAACGGCCAAAGTGAAGACGAGGAAGTAATCCCTCCTTCTCAGAACATTGTGAGGAGAAAAAAACCTTCCTGTGACGATGGCATGAACCTGACAGCCCTGATTTTGGCTCTGACTGAAAGGGTCGACAAGCTTTCATCCCGTCTCGATTCCCAACTTGGTGCAGCTGACCTTTCTAGTTCGCAAGCACCGGAAAGCTGTAATCTATTGGATTCCATACCTCCGGGACAACGTACACCAGCTACATCAACTGG
Organism: Protopterus annectens; assembly: GCF_019279795.1. Taxonomy (NCBI): domain Eukaryota; kingdom Metazoa; phylum Chordata; order Ceratodontiformes; family Protopteridae; genus Protopterus; species Protopterus annectens. The sequence continues at coordinate 1,945,014,672 of NC_056739.1, read as the reverse complement.
CGGTAATATTTCCAGTACTTTGAACTCTCTGCAAGCTAATAATGGAACACAACCTTCGCTGGGTAATTCAAACAGTTTTGTTCTAAGTGAACAAAACAACCAGTTGTTAGTCGCTAACAACACTACTCCTGAACTCACCGTTGAACCTGGTTCACAGGGGCACTTGAGGTCTAATGGCGTTGGGGAGCTTATTGGAGCTCCCGCTTTCAAGGACTGGATTAAGAACACCAACTACCTTAATTTCAACAACTTTAACAACACGGAGCAACCGGCTCCCAACGCGGACACACAGGAGGTGAGTGAAAAAGAATTTACCAACAATCTCAAACTTCTTGACATTAAACTGCTGAAAATTAAAAAACTTCAGCTTGAAGTTAACTACTTTCTGGAGTGTTGTAGACTGCGCATTGTGCCTAAAGGTTTAAGGCACCATGTTTATCCAACTGAACTGCTGTTTAACTCTTTATTTCATACTGAGTTAATGAATTTGTTTAACGAGCAGGGTCTTGCACTCATGGAATGTATGATAAAACACTATAGGCTTCAAATTTCAGAGCTCAGCAAAGAAGTTGAGACGCTTAACAGCTTTATTACGAATCATTTGGAAATCAACAGATATAAATTCGACTATGACAGAATTTTTTCATCTATCGAACAACTTTTGAATAAATTAAAGTTCACTAAAAATAAAAAGCTTACTAGAGACAGACTTGCGTATGACCAAGGTAAAGCATACCCTAAACCACCAGGGGGTATCAATGTACCTAATGACATTACAGTGAACGATGCTAGTACTTTAGAGACCTTTATTGACGAACAAGACACTAGTCTTGAACCCAATTCTAGGTCTTCGACGGACAGATCGAACAACAGAAACAATAACACTTGGGCTGGCCGTTTGAGAAACGGAAGACAACTTACACCTAACAGGGACTATCAGGACGGTCTACCGACTACTTCATCTAACCAGGGTAACAACTACGACAGACAGAACTCAGGGGCCATCCCTAAGAGACATTATGTTAATAATTATAATCAAAACAACCAGCAGAACTCTTACCAACATCAACAATCAAAAAACCAATTCGGTCAAACATACAAACCGAAGAGATAGACCGAGAAGTGAACACCCCTAACATTGTGTATAACAAAGCAGGGGACTTTGTGATTTATAATTTTTCTTGCATTGATATTGAACCTTCTCTGGCTGATGTTTTTTCTAGGGGACAATCTTTTGTACCTACTAAAAGTATGGACTTGGTACAGTGTATTAAGGATACTAAACTATTTGTTAGGAAATTAAATCTTAGCATTCTTTTAGAACATGCTCCATCAGTCAAACAACCACTTAAACTTGTGAGTGAATATAATCCTATATTACATCCTACACTGTCTACATTTGAAGACATTATGGAATTAGACTTGCGTAGTATTGGTAACAATGCATACTCTGGAATTTATAGGAAAAACAGGCAGAGAAGCAATATTAGTAAGGAAGAACAAACATTATTATCTACTTTTAAAACACTTAATATTAGGGCTATTAAACCTGACAAAGGCGGAGGAATTACTTTAACAATTTTGACTACATTGATAGAGTAGAAAATATTTTAGCTAACGAAACATACAAGGAAGTTTCCTTAAACGAAGTAAATACTGCATATAGAATGATTAAAAGTTACTACAGTGACTTATTCATGGATGGTTACATTGATTTAGATAGTTATCATTATATTAGTATGAACTGGCCTAGGATCCCAATTATGTTTGCAACACCTAAAATTCATAAAAATATTTCTGACCCCCCATTTAGACCACTCATAGATGGCCGAGACTCTATAACATATGCATCAGCTAAACTGGTAGACAGTATTCTAAAAAAATATTTAACTACTGAAGTTCAGATTTGCAAAGATTCGTGGTCATTTTTGAGAAATCTTAATGACATATCATACAATGAAGAATACAATTTTGTCACTGTAGATGTTATTGACTTATACTCATCAATTCCTCATTTAGAGGCTATAGAGTGGGTTAACCTATTTTTACATAAAAAAGGCGCTTCAACAAATGAAATATTTAGTGACAACTTTGATTGACATCATCTTGACTAATAACTTTTTTACTTTCAACGACAAACTGTATTTGCAAAAATGTGGTGTTGCAATGGGGTCCCCAGTAGGGGGCAGTTTGGCAAATACTGTTATGGCATATTGGGAACACCACTTTATATTTAACAACGATACTTGGTTTCCTTCCATCAAGTTTTACACTCGCTTCCTGGACGATATCTTTATTCTTTTTGAGGGCAATCAAAGAAAAGCAGACAAGCTATTAAACTTTCTTAACAGCACTACAGATTTCTTGAGGTTCACTTCTAATTTTCAATTAGTTTCCATAGATTATCTGGACGTGAACCTATCAAAAGATACTGTTAATAACCAATACTTTTCTAAAATACATAGAAAGGAGACTTACTGCAACTCTTACTTACATTTTTCAAGCCTTCATCCTATCACACAGAAAAAGTCTATAGTTAAGGGTCAATTGATACGAGCAGCTCGAATGACTACTTATAGCAACGACTTTGATTCTGAGTGTGACTTACTTACTAACTTTTTCAGTGAGAGAGGTTATCCGTTTGAATTTGTTGAAGAAATTGTAGAGGAAGTAAGGTTTAAAAGACTTAATGGTATCATTGTCCCCATTTTAAATCAGTCTTTTGACCAGGGAACACATGTTATAGCAGACGTTACAGCAGAAGTTAGCCAAACATGCCCTTTGGAAGAGAGTGATGGTCTAGACTTTAATATCCAGTCTGGTAATGAGTTTAGAACTAGTTTCATTACGACTTTTAATACGGATAGTGACCTTATTAAAAATTGTTATTTAAAAACTGGTCAATAATCCAACAGGATAAGAGTATTTCTCAGAAACTATGTAACTATCCTAGAGTTGTTTATAGAAGGGGTTACAATTTGAAAAACATTTTGAAGGTAACCCTACTAAAAACTTTAGTAGAAGGAATGGAATGAAAATGTGTGAGAATTGTAGTATGTGTAAACACATGTACAGTGGAGAATGGATCACTATCAACAATAAGAAGTACGAAATTAGATATAAACTAAACTGTTGTTCTAAATTAATAGTATATGTAGCTTTATGCTCACTTTGTTCAGCTTTCTACATAGGGAAGACTGAAAGGCAGTTTAAAGAAAGAGTTTATGAGCATACATATGCTATACAGAACAACAAAATGGAAAACGCCTTATTTAAACATATATCCATGCATCCAGGGCACAGTTTCAAATTTTCAGCACTGGATCAGATTCAGACTAATATTAGAGGGGGGCCTTACAATTTACTGCTAGAAGAGCGAGAACTTACTTGGCAATGGCGCACTAATGCCTTTTGCTATCCAGGTTTAAACGACCATTGCAATATAGGCTGCTTACTTAAACTTAGAAGTCTGAATCGTAGTTAAATGATTCAAGTATTTACACTACTTGGAGCATAGTATATATGACTTCTTATGTTTAATACATGTGACACACTTTCATACACACCTTTCTACACATTACCCATTATAGGTTGTATAAACTTCTTTATACTTAGGTTTTTACAGCTATTTGTATTTTAGGTTTATTCCTTTGTATAGTTCATCTCGAGCCTTTTGTAACAGGTTTATTTTGTTATAGTTTTAGATCTTACAATTTTAGCGATTTTAGTATCAAATTAACTAGTTTTGGAAAAATATTTTTGTTCTGAACTGTAATTTTATTATAACATTAGTGGTAAGATACTTAGTAATTTAGATATCTGACTTGGTATCAAGAGAATGTGACATGTTTCAACTCTACAGGATATTAAAGTACTGGAAAAACACCTATGAAACACAAGACAATTTTATATATTACATTAACTTTATATATATATTTATATTTCTTTAGAGATAAGTATAAATATAAATATTTTCACTTTATGTATTAAATACTTACGTTTGGAATTTGTTTGCTGTTGTCAGCTGTGGAAGTAGCAATACTTGGTTGGGTTTTTTAATATGACGGGTTCTTTAACTTAATGACTTTTGTTAATTGATACTCTCAATGAATATATCAGTGACGTGAGAGTATAAATATGTTAATGTAATTAACTTTTTTTAGTCTGAGGAAGTTGCTCAAACTTGGGCGACGAAAAGCGCTTCACGTGTATTTCATTAAATTTGAGGTTTGTCTTCAGTGGTGTGTTGGATCGATTTTTTGATTTCCTTGTGATGTAATGCCAGTTTTTTGAAAATAAGGCTAGCTTTCCACCTAAGGGTGCTGCTAGTTGTTCCCTGGTAGGCGGTGTCAGAGCCAAGTCACTGTGATTGTCCTGTTGCAGTGGTGGTGGCTGCGTCTGTGCCTCGCTGGTTGTTGCCCTGCCACTGGCGTCCCCTGTAGGCACCCCTGGATTGATTTCTGCCTCTTGAACGCCTATTCCTGCCTCTCTGAGCTTTTGAGGAGTCTGGAAAGGACCAATTTTTGGAGGGCCAGTTCCTGCTAAACCTTGGAGGTTGCACCTGTAAGAAATCTTTCACTGTTTGTACAGATTTTGCCTTCTCTTCCATTTTCTTCAGTACCTGCTGAGCTGGAGAACCAAATAAATTGACCTTGTCCATGGGAGCATCCAATAGTTTTGATTTGACATGGTCTGGCAAGGCCTGTTCTTTCAACCATGCATGCCTTCTGATAAATGTGCCAGTCATGGCTGATCTAAAGGAAGCCTCCAGTGCATCATAGCCGCATTTTAAAGAATGGTTACTAACTTGCTGAATGTTATGCACCATTTCCAAAACATATTTCTTATCTAAAGAATCATCAGAGGACAGTTTCTTAGTTAACTGATTAAGCATAAACTCCTGGTATTGGATCATATGAAACTGACAGTTCAAGGCCCTAGCTGACAGAGTAGCAGAGGTGTATACTTTTTTACCCCATCTCTCTAAGGACCTGGATTCCCTTTCAGAGGGGAGGGGATTTTTAACAGACGTAGATGCTACTGCCTTAGGCCCCTGGGAGATAGTCTCGGGATCTGCAAAAGGAGCCTTGTATAAATGGTGATGTGTGTCCGGGACCCTGTAGAACCTATCGGGCTTAGCAGGGGCTGGAGGTAAAGAATCAGGAGCAGTACAAGCATCATTAAATGCATCATCTACAACAGAAAGAACTGGAGGTATAGCTAAAGGCCTATGTTGTGGTAAATGCAAGAAGGTCCTAAGCCTTTTTCTGGAGTCTGAAAAGTCTTGGCCCTGCCACTGAAATTGTTCCCTCATGGCATGTGAGGTTTCCCCAAAGGAAAATTCCTCAGGTGGAGAGGCAGAAGGAATGGACTCTTCAGCATCAGAGTCTTCGTAAGGAGAATAAGGAGCCTCTGGAGGATCTGTATTGTCTGAATCATCAGAAGAATCATCCGTGGACACTGGCTCAGGGGGCTCTGCTCTAGGCCTCTTCTCTGGGGGTGGCTGAGAGGCCCTGTCTGGAAGAGGTTGGGATCCCCTTATTAAAGAGATGAGATCCTCTGCCAGAGAAAGCATTTGGGAACTGGAGCTGGGCCTGTGTGAGGGGGGCTTAACAGGCACAGACTTAGTAGTTTTGGCTGCTTTAGCCCTGGCAAAGGCCTTAATGGACATGGCTGCAGGAGGCCTAGCAGCTCCACGTGCAGGAGTTGAAACATCCAAGGGAATAGTGTCTGATAATTCCTGTGTAACCACAACAGCAGGTTGTATATCAGAAGCCGATTCTACCAGGTTAGATGAGGCCTCGGTAGAAGGCATGGTTTCGGCTGACACAAGGACCGCTTGCTCGGTTTCGGCTGAAACAGAGACACTCGCGGTTTGCTTAACCGCGGTTTCGGCCAAAACCGCGGACCGCGAGTGTCGGTCCTTTTCTTTGCGTTTTTTGGCAATTTGTGTAGTCGGAGGATCCGACGGCATAATATACGCAAAATCAGAACCGAAAAACTGCTCAGCAAACTCTGACCGACGTCTAAGCGTCCGTCGGTTAAAAGAAGCACAGGCTAGACAAGCTGCTACGTCGTGGTCTGGGCCTAAACAAGGTAAGCAGTAAGAGTGGAAATCTTTATGAGGTATTTGTTTCCCACAAGTTAAACAGTTATTCACTTTTTCTGACATCGGCTGAGGCAAGAAAGAGTCCCCAACGGGGTACTTAGCTTTTTAGAAGTCTTCGAAGTAGTATTCGGTAGTAGTAATCTCTGGATCTGACCGACCGGCACTTGCGAACAGCTTCTGCTTCGGGCGCCATGCGGCAAGAAAGACTGAGGAAAATGGCGTCGGCTGATGCCTTTATACCCGAAGAACTGCAGCTATGACGTCGGGTGAAGTGCGACACCAGCCGAGGCCAGACCCAGACTTTGGAATCCGGCCGACCGAAGGGCTGCCTGACGACAGGACAACCCATTTGTAAGGACTGCAGATGCATCCTTGAAGGACATCTAAATATCAAGGGGATAAGAATGCTGAAGCCAAAATGACTTCAGAAACCACTGAATTTTTCTCATGTGGAGTTTAGCAAAAGGAAGCAGAGGGATGGTTGAAGCCATGAACCCCAGGGCTTTCAGAAATTCCCTTGCTGCTACAGAGGTCAAAGGGAGAAGGGACTGAAAAAAGGAAATGACAGCTAGGGGCCTGGGAGGAGGAAGGGATGCCAACATAGGAACAGTCTGGATCCTGAACCCCAGAAATACAGGTTCCAGAGAAAGTGCCAGAAATATTTTTTTGAAATTTATAGTAAACATTAAGCTCTGCAGAAGGGAGATCACAAAATGAAAGTTTTGCAACAAAGTCTCTGGAGAGGATGCCTGAAACAAGAGGTTGTCCAAGTACAGAAAGACTTGGAACACCTTTAGGCTGCAAAAAGCAATCGCAGGAGCAACCCATTTGGTGAAGACCCTTGGGACAGTAGAAAGACCAAAGCGCAAAGCAGGGAACTGAAAATATCAGGAAGCAACACAGAAGTGTAAACATTTCCTGAAAAGGAGATGAATTGGGATATGGAGATAAGCATCTTTGATAGCCACTGACACCATGCAAGCCTGAGGAAGCAAAAATGGGAACAAAGTCTGAAGGGACAACATTTGAAGAGGGAACCTTCAGAAATGTATTTAGATGTGAGAGGTATAAAACTGGTCTCCAAGTACACTTTCCTGGGCATTCCGAACATTCTGGAGTAAAAACCCCTCCCCCTTTAGGAAAATGGGATTTCTTGAATACTGCCATAAATCAAAAGATCCCGAAGCACCCCTGGAAAGAAGGACAGTTGTTCCTGAGGGGGCTGAGGAATTCCCATAAGGGGGGGGATCCATTGGCGGATAACTGACAGAACCCAGGAATCCTAAGTAATCTTTAACCAAACAAGGTGAAATAGAGAAAGGCAAAGAGAAAGAGGATTGTGGTTGTGAAGAATAGGATAGTCAGACAGCACCTGGTTTATCAGGGAAAGGAGACTTCTGGGGCACGTAAGTCTAAGTAGTTTTAGCAGGAGCAGCCCACTTCCCACCATTCTTGCCCTGGGGGGGGGGGACTGCCTATGAGCAAAGGCTAGATTTTTGGGTTAATTTCTTTGAAACTTAGGTAGAGGAGAAACAAAAACATGGTTATGTTCCTGTAAACCCTTGCCCTTAACCTGAAAAGATTTAAATCAGCAGCAGCTTCTCCAAAAAGTGCGCATCAATCAACTTAGCCTTAATGTCATTGAGCAAAGGTTGAAGCTGAAGCCAAGAATATCTCTTCATCACATACCAAAGAAAGCAGCCTTAGAGGAGGGTCTATATTAGAAGACTTAATGTTTAGGTGATCGAACACCTAAACATCGATCTTCTAATATCGAAAGCAAAAAAACGGCGAACGGACGACTTAACACAGGGAAAGATTTCCCTTGGCCGTTCGCCGGAGTTTGCTATTTCCCTACTGTTGAGAGATCTTGGAGTTGGTATATTTAGTTCGGGGGGTGGGGGGCACAACCCCCCACTTAATTTACATGTAAAGTAATGTTTTTTGTGTTGTGGCCGAGGACGTGTTTCCCTGGGATGTTCGACATTGTGCAGTTCAATATTAGAAGATCGATGTTTAGGTGTTCGATCACCTAAATAGTCGGTCTTCTAATATAGACCCTTAGAGGAGGGATCTGCTGCATCATAACTACACTTGAAGGAATGTTGAGCCACCTAGGAAGAAGTCCCTAACAAAGAAAGAGCAGAAGTCTTCCCTTCAGAGTCTGGAAGATCAGAAATTACTTGACAAGCCTGGGAAAAATAGCTAAAATGTACCTGGACATAGGGGTCTGACAACTAGCCGCTCTAAAAGCTAAAGTTGCAGAGGTATAAACCTTTTCCCCAACCTTTCCATGGTTCTGTTATCTTTATCAGAAGGCAATAACTTAGGAGAAGATGGCTTGTCAGAAGCCACCAACACCACTGAAGGGTTAACAGAAGGGCATTTGTAAAGAAATTTACCATCCTCAGGCACCCTATAAATCCCATCAGATTTCTTGGTAGCAGGGGGCTGGGAGTCAGCAGCCTTAAAAGTATCAGAAAAAGCATCCGACAATGCAGCCAAAACAGAGGATACAGTTGAAGGCCTGGAAGAGACCATCTGCAGAAGCTCATAATATCTTTTTTGCATCTCAGAAACCTGAGCACAATCCCATTTTTAAAACTATCATTCTAGAGATTGCATCCCGAAACGAAAGTTCCTCAAAAGGAGTAGATTCCTCTTACTCGGACCCATAATCTAAATAAGAGGGAATCTGAGAGGAGTAGGCAAGCGATTCCTCATCTGAATCTGCCTCCTCCTCAGAAGAATCCCGTTCCCTGGGTCTTTAAAGGGGAGTACAGGACCAAGGAATAGCTGGAGCAGAAACATCCTGAGGTGGTTTTAAAGCCATCAAAGCATTAAACAACCCCTGAGTGAAATTTTGCCATTCACTCTGTGGGTCCTTAGGAGCTGGAGCAATATTAGTTTTCTGCTTTTTCTTTAATGGGAGGTTAGCCTTATGAAATGTAGAAGGCTTTGACCTTGGATGGCATGAAATAATGGTACTAGGGATTTCTTCTCTGAGTTGGAAATAATCAGCCTGAGCATTGGCACTCTCCTTATTGTAATGAATACTGCAACTGTGAAATGGAAGGACATAGTACAGTTGTGTAAAATCATACCATAATAGTAGATGTCCATCTCTTCACTCTTACAATATTCATGCCCCCCCCCCTCCCCGATCCATTTCTCTTCTGGATGTACTGATTTCCTCTCTACTTCTTGGACCAGCATTCTTACTGGGGCTCTCAGTTCTGAAGGTGGTACACCCAGATGTCACATTTATGCCCTACACTACACAAGAAGCATGCGTGTGATGTACGGTGTACCTTAAAGCAACCTAAAGGCTTTGGTATACCGGCCGGACGTTGGGTCGGCCTTGGAAAGGGATCCCTATTGTAATGAATACTGCAACAGTGAAGAGAAGGACATCTTGATGTCTGCAGAGGCAGCTGACCTGAAAGGGGGGAAAGGTGAGCTTCTCCAAAATAAAATTTAGATCCCATGCAGGAGCTTTTCTTGGGGATCTTATGTGAATAACCTCTCTCAGGAATGGTTTCATGAGTGGATGGGTGGGAAAAGAAAGGGGGTTGACTGGGCAGATAGGCTGAAATGGTTGAAACATGAATCTCAACAGAGGAATAAGAAAGCCCTTTGTCAAAAAGTTATGATAAGTATAAGAGAATCAGAGGAACCCAAGAGTGATTGGGTCATGTCCCTTTTGGCTGCACCATGCAGTAAATCTCTTCCATTTGGCGGAGTAAGATTTTTTTGTACTAGGTCTCTTGGCTTCTTTTAGAATGTCCAGGACCCGTTTGTCAAGGGATGTCCCCATCTAGGTGGTCAAAATATCATCCAAGCTGTCAATTTGACAGTGTTCAGGTTGGGGTGTATGATGGTGCCCTTGTTGTGTGTCAAGGGGTCCACTTGTTGGGGCAGCAGCCATGGTTCCTTCTTGCTGAGACTGAGCATTAAGAGGTACCAGTGCTGCCTTGGCCAATCTGGGGCTATTAAAATTACCCTTGGCATTTCCTCCCTTATTTTCAGTAATACCCTGGGAAGTAAGAGTATTGGAGGGAATGCATAGAAGAATAGACCTGCCAAAAGAAAGGAGAAGGCACCGGTCCTCCAGGCCAACTTGATTTTTGGCTCCTGAAGAAAACTTTTCCAACAGAGAGTTTTCTTTCACTGCAAAAAAATGTCCATCTCTTAACTACCCTATTCTCTGCCTGGGGTTGGGAGTGCTGGCACCACACATTTCTCAGGTACCACTGTAGCTTCCTCATGTGGAGTCTGGCAAAGGGGATCATGATGATGCAAGAGGTCATGTAAGCCAAGGCTCTGAGGGACTCCACGGTAGCGAGGTGGTTCCTGTAAAGAAGTCTGAGGAAATATTGTGCTAGAAAGACTACATTCTCTGCAGGAAAAAAAGCTTTTTCAAGACAGAAGTCCATCAAAGTCCCCAGAAACACAATCCTGTTTTGTGAGGATGGTCAGAGACTTCTGAAGATTGGCTAGGGCTTCTTGGGTGTATAGCAAATCAGATTTGAGTTTTTCTAGATTTGTTGCTTGAGTGAGGCAGCCATCTAGGTAGAGATAAATCTGAATGCCCTTTGACCTGCAGAAGGCTATCAGTGGAGCCAGGCACTTGGTGAATACCCCAGGTGCAGTAGACAAGCCAAAGGGCACAACACAAAATTGACAATGTTTCATATCTACTCTGAAGTGTAAGAACTTCCTGCCTTGAGTAAAAACACATTCCCTCCAATCTTTTGTGCACTGATTCCACAGAACCTTGGGTACACAGTAGCTGCATTTGTTTTGTGGCTTCTGTCATTTGATCTGGGGGAATGTCTGGAAAGCCTAAGTGAGTTGAAGATTGCTTGAACCAAAGTTTATAGCCTCTTTTTATCTTTAATACCTACTGATCTCTGGAAAGGCGTGTCCAATTTTTTAAGAGGGTGAGCTGTCCTTTTAGTCTGGGAATGGGGGCTAGGGAGTTTGGGATGGGACTTGAGGGAATGAGAACAGACAGGAGTATGGGTGAGTCATAACTGTTCCCTACTGGGACCCTGCGGACTGGATCCTGTAGGCTTACTACAGTCAGCTTGCCACAATTTTGGCCATGGTGCTGCCTTTGATTCCTGTACCTTCTGGGTCTGCTACGTCTTGGTTCAGATTGGGAGGCCGGAAAGGATGCTACTCAACACACCTGGGTAAGAGAAATTCTACAAGAAATATAAACTAGTTATCTGAATTACATGGTATTAACATTAACTTTACTAAAATAGTGACAATAATATTTCATGAACAGCTGCTCACACACTAGGAAACAAGGTAGCATATGTAAACCGACTGCATATGATAGCTATTCACAGTGAAACCATCACTGTGGGAAGTATAGGATTTAAGTTATTAAACAGTACCTGCAAAAGGTTTTGAAACATTTTAAATATTTTTCACATTTGCTTTAGCAAATTAAAAATGGTGCATGATACTATCATGTCATGAACTATGCTATCAGTGGGTCACAGGAAGAAAGGCTACTAAAAATGCACTTGGGAAGAGAAGCGCAGGAGGAAATGTAACTATATTTCAGGTTCAATGCACTATTACTAACAGCATTATTCTAAAATTAAGACTAATAAGGCTGGAGTTACAAGCTGACATGATGTGGTAGGTATCCACAGTGAAATTACTGCAATGGGATATACGGAGTTCAAGTTGCTGGAGTGTGTTTGCAAAAGGTTATGAAAAACAGTGTGTGACCGGTATGTCTGGAGATCACTGCAAGCAGCATGTTACAGAAAAACTGATACTAAACACACACAGGTAACACAGACACATAAAAAAGCATAACTATTTATTCTAGGCACACTGTACGAATATTAACATTTGAATACTGAGACTAACACCTCATAAACAGTAGGTCATGTACTACTAGAAAGCAAGGTGGCATCTGCAAGCTTACAGTACATATCAGGTATACACTGTGAAACCTCGCTGTAGAATGGACAAGACCGAAGTTACTTAAGAGTGTTTGCAAAACTTTATGAAATATGAATATTTTATATATTTGCCTTAATACATCAAAAATGAAGTGTGATACTATCATGATAACAAGGCCTATGAAAATAGTGGGTTTCAGAAGAAACCTGACACTACACAAATTTGGTTAAGACAAACCACAGCCACAGATATAACTATATGAGGTAGATTGTATTATTATTTAGCAATATTCTAACTGAGCCTAAAAGTCACGCATTAAGATGCTGTCTACAAGCTAACATTACTTGCTAAGCATGCACAGTTAAATATTCAGTGTGCTACACACAGGATGGATTTATTAAGCATTGTTTACAAAAAGGAAAATATGGCATTTTCTATATTATATTAATTATACAAAAATTAAATGTGATAACTTCATGACTGGGGTGTCATATGTAAACAGTGGATAGTCATTAAAATTACCTTTAAAACATTGTGGGTAATGTGAAAGCATTCAGATATATGCACATCTGTTTCAAACAGCAGTTATAAAAGTCAGCTATATTTTCATACCTGCATTAATATTGCAAAAATGTGTGACCTACAGACTCACAAATGCTGCAGTCTTTTACACAACAATAAGGCCGTTTGTCATACATCACAGCAAAACTACTGAAAAGATTATATCCACTGATACCTTGGCTCGTGTGCATGCTTACAGAATTACAGTTCTTTATTTAAACACAACACTGTTTATTTTTTGCAAAGTTTTATTTTTCTTTCATATATCTGCAATAAAAATTCAGTGTCTCCAAATACATTTGATACTAACATCAGTGCGTTTTTAATGGAGAGCACTTGGAAGAAAATTCAGAAACCAAGTGGCTTCCTGGCTTAAAAGACGTAGGCAAGGTTAATTTGTCTCCTGCTGTCCAGAACTGAATGAGCCATTTACCATTTGTTAACCAGGTAAGTGAACTGGTCTACTGACCTTTTCCAGTCAAGCCCAGGGCTCAGAGAACAGCAAACAAATCAGGATAGAATGCAAAACAATGGCACAATCACAAAGTAAATAGAAAATGCAAAACAATGGAACAATCACAAAGCAAACAATACACGGCTGAATCCACAACACTGTTATAGTCACAAAGTAAGGAGAGTAAAAGAGCATGATACAGAACTTTTGTTATGTAAAAATAATTCACTCTATATTAGGAAACAGAAAAATACAATTTTATGTAGTCTATACACAGCAAAAAAGCATACTTCTATACACTATTTTATTCAAAAGTACACATTGGTTAAGTTACAAATCTGGGTTTGTCCTTGTTGCCTTGTTTGTCAACACAATGTTATGAAATCTGCTGCACAGTAAAGCAGCATGAATAAATTTCCTAGAGGTATCTTTAGTGAACCAGCTAAGGTGTCCAGACACTGGACATACAGCTTCCGTTGCAAGTTTGGTTTCAAATCACCTTTGAAGTTCTGCTGGTGTATTTAGTCCTGTACAGTTTGTCTCTCAACCTATATGACAGAGCACCTGTTCCCCACATACCCAATATTAGACTCTTGCACTCCTCATCCCTGGTATCTGCTGCTGACTTTTTTTTTTTGCTGTCAAGAACCCTACCTCTGGAAACTTCTTTATCAACAAATGTGGGATTCCTCTACTCTGGCTATTTTGAAGAGGTCTTTGAACGCCTATCTTTTTGCACTGACCTACAATTTTATCATACATTTTCATATAGGTATATTTATTTATTTTGTAATGGTGCTTGGGTTCAGGTACCCTTTTAAACATGAACATGAACCCGAATTTGAATTTGAATTCTCATTCCCTGTCTCGGCATGTGAAAGGTATTCTGCCTCTTTGCTGGTTGTTTTGGATACCTTACTGGTGTCATACATTGTGGCAACAGCGAATATCAAACACCTCATCTCTTTGAATTTATTACTGCTCAATATCTGAGTTGTTTGGCTTCTGCTACATACCTACAATCAACTGCATTACTAGCTGAGTTAAGTACAAACTTGCAGTGTTAAAGATTGTACTGCATTTTATTTTTCTGTCTATTTAATTGTTTCAATGAATATTGTGGTCTGTGTCTCTCTGTAGTTATTTACTTTTCTATTTAATTATTTCATAGAATACTGTGGTCTCTCTGTCTCTGCAGTTAGTTTTCTGCCCACCCTCCCTCTCTGTTCTTGTTCTGGTATTAATCTTGGTGGCTTTGGAATTGCCCGCCCCTCCTGTAAATTTGTGTTTGAACACTCCTCCTGGGTCTATCTCACTTGCTCACTCAACAGAGTACAGTGAGATCATATTTTGACATCAGACACTCCTACCAGTCCCATATGTTCAGCTCTGTCCCAGCTCTATTCCAGTCTAGTGTCAATAGTTCATTCTACCTAATACAGAAAGAACATTTGTGAAGGGCAAGCCACTTAGGTCCTTAATTTTGAATTATCTCCTGTTTCTCCTTTCTCCCTTTCCACTTTCCAAAAAAAAAAAAAACAAATAAATACATTTCTAAGCTTGTTTCCTGCCTTTCCTGTAACTAGTCTAGTCCATATACAGATATGCTGTATCCAGGACTGTTTGTAAGCTTCCGAGCCCCCCAAGCCTTTCTGTGTTGGAAGGAAGCCTTCTAGCTTATCAGCAGGAGTGGTAAGCACTAGGTACCTTATCTACCACAAGAGTGGTTTCTGGCCCAGAAATTGTAGTTTATTAGCCGTTTGGCAGTTTTTCCATCTCTTTTAACTTACTGGTTTAAAATCCCGCATTTGCGCTTGTTTCCCATCTTTCCTGTAACCAATCTAGTCCAGATACAGATTTGCTGTATCCAGGACTGTTTGTAAGCTTCTGAGCCCCCCCCCCCCAAGCCTTTCTGTGTTGGTGGGAAGCCTTCTAGCTTATCAGTGCGAGTGGTAAGCACTAGGTAGCCTATCTACCACAAGATCCAGGTACAGATTCTTAGTTTTGCTTATTTGTGCTCAGCACTTGTTCAGAACTTGTTGTTAGCACTAAATAAGCTACAAATTACTACAGCACTCAAACTTCCTCTTTGCCTAGAGGAAAACAGTTTTTATACTTACTTTCCCTCACTTGCTTAGAGAAAAACAGCTCTTATACTCACTTACCTCGCTTGTCTTTTTATTCAGGCATGTCCAAGGGTCAGCTACCAGTGTTCTCTCCTGTCTATCTGATGAATCTGGGCATCTTGGGGCAATGTAGCAATTGCCTCATGTACACAGACAACCCTCTCCTCCTACCGCCCAACACCACAACCTGTGAAATATGCACTTATCTAGCCAAACTGGAGGGAAAGCTCTCTCCAACCAAGACTGAACTTAACAGTCAAGAGGAGAAGGTAAACACTTGCATCACACCACACTCATCACATAGTCCACTAAACTTACACCACCAAAATCCACACATAGAAACAGAAAAACATTTGCAGTGGCTCTCAATAATCTGCTCAAGCAACAGAGACCTCCAAAGCAGAAACGCAAGCAACCTCCACAACCCAAATGACACACAGCCCACAGACTCAGTGTGCCAATAAACCACAGCCCATAAGGCAAAACAACGTACCCAACACACCAGTCATAGGTGACTCTATAGTCAGGCACACTGATGCCCCACTCACCAGACTAAACAAGGAGAAGGTTACGGTCAGCTGCCTGTCGGGTGCCAGGATCCGCCAAGTAACCCACGCACTCAGGTCACTCCACAACAAGTACAAATATGACTCTGTCATTGTCCATGTTGGTGTGAACGACCGGAGACGTACCTCCCTGGACTACATGAAAAGAGACATGGAAGAGCTCTCTGATCTTGTAGCCTAGGCAGGTATGACCCTAGCCCTGAGTAACATTCTGCCATCGCCCAGAATGATACCGCAGTACAAGGACAAAATGACTGACTTCAACAATTGGCTAAGCTTCTGGTGTCATTCTAAGGGGATCCAGTATATGTCTGCCTGGGACGACATGGTCGACAGACCACGATGCTTTGCCAGAGATGGCCTGCACCTGTCACCCCTGGGATTCCGGATACTGGCTAAGGGTCTTGCCGCCCCTATACTACCTTTTTAGGCAAGGTTCTTCATATCCTCAAAAATATTAGGGTTCAACCAAACACCCTAATAATGGGCGATTTCAACTACCCCACCATTAACTGTGAAAACTACTCATGTACCAACTCCTTTGCTCAACGCTTTCTGGAATTCATAAATTCCAATGTCCTGGATCAACTTATCCACACTCCCACCAGGGGCAACAATATCCTAGACCTAGTCAATACCAACATGAGTGACCGGTGTTCCACACCTGACATCAACTCCTCGTTGGTCCGATCCGACCATAAGCTAATCTCCCTTGATATCCACATCCCGCCCCGCCCCCCCATTAAGGAAAACACGGTAAAAAATTTCTCCAAAGCCAACTTCATGCTTCTTAAGACAGAAATGGCGAATGTCACGACACCCATGCAGATGGACAATACAGTTATGACTGCTGAATCCTACACAAATGCACTCTATAAGCACTTAGACGAGTACATAGATTGTGCTATCCCAAACAGAACCAAGATGCTATCCTCCAAAAAAAGGAAGCCAATCTGGTGGTCCCCTGCCATAAACAAACTGTACAACAGAAGGAAGAAACTGTTGCAAAACAGAGTAAAATCCCATGAGTGGAGGAGCTCCCTGGTCAGCCTCAGTAAGAAGCTTAGATCCCTTAAAAGATCCTCCAAAGCTAACTATGAAAATAAAATCGCCACTGATTCTAAGGGCAAGCACAAAGCATTTTATAGCTATGTCAAGAATCTCAATGGCAACACCCAGATCTGCTCTGAGGTAGAGCATAGCGGCATGAAAATTACAGACACAACCGATATTGCCAACATCCTTGCAGACAGGTTCAGTGCTAACTTTACTCCCCCTCACCCCCTAAAGGGCCCATATCTAGACAGAAAGAATGCAGAGTACCTATAATCACATTTATGCAGGTAAAAGCTGCACACTCTAAAACCAAAAACACAGCATCCATGGGACCAGACAACATCCCAGGCTGCGTTTTACACAAACTTCAGAACAAACTGGCTCCCCACCTAAGCACCATGTTCAATCATAGTCTCATGTCAGGCTTTGTGCACACTGAATGGCGCACAGCAACAGTTATCCCACTCCACAAAGGGGGAGCCACCACTGATCCTGGGAACTATCACCCTATTAGCCTGACGAAACTGGTCTGCAAGGCCATGGAAAGTATCATCGTGGAACTCCTAAACAAAGACATTGGTAATCTCCAAACTCTAGACCCCACCCAGTTCGGGTATGTGAAAGGCAGATCATGCCTTCTGAACCTGATCGACTTCTTTGAGGCAGTCACCAAAGCCGTAGATGAGGGTAAGGTGGTTCACACAGCCTATCTTGACCTTGCCAAGGCTTTCAACACCATCCCCCATTCTGGAATTATAGCTAAACTCACTAAACTAGGTATAAATCCCTACGTCACAAGGTGGGTTGCCAACTGGCTCACTGACAGAACCCACACTGTAAAAGTTGCAGACTCCAAATCTGACTTCAAACCAGTGTCAAGTGGAATTCCACAGAGTTCAGTCCTGGGACCTCTCCTGTTTGGTATCTACCTCTCTGAAGTACAGGCTAATACAGAACGCCTCTGGCTAACGAAGTTTGCAGATGACTGCAAACTAGAAGCCACAGTCGAGTCCCCATTGATGTGGACATCCTACAGAAGGGCCTCACTGAGACAGATGCCTGGTGTCAGAGACATGGCCTCAAGCTCAATGCCAAAAAGTGCATTGTCATCCCCTCTGGTAAAAACTCTGTACCCATGAACTACTACATAAACGGCAGTCTACTTAATGCCGAATGTGTGATAAGAGACCTTGGGACTCAGGTGGACTGTAGTCTCTCCTTTGATAATCACATCGCCACAGTAGTCAGGAAATCATTCTATGTGGCACATCTCATCACAAAAGGGTTCTCATCCAGGAAAAAAGAGGCCATTGTTCCCCTCTACTCGGCACTCATTAGACCCATTATAGAGTACAACGCCTCTTTTGGAATGTACCTCACAAGACATCTGCAGCAGCTGGAAAGGCCACAGAAGTACCTCACAAAGAGGATTACTGGCCTCAAACAGATGCCCTACACGGACTGTCTCAAAAAACTCCAGCTTTACTCTAGCGTATCGCCTACTCCGAGGATATCTCTGCCTAACATATAAAGCTATGTTAAACCCAGAGCTGTTGGACATGCTGCACCTAAAGAAATCCCAATCCCTCCGAGCTACACGCTCTAGGGACTTAAACCTTGTCACCACAATAAACAGGACATGCTGGAGGGATAGATTCCTGTCCCAGAGACTTCCTATACTCTGCAACAAGCTACCCATCTATGTCAAACAAAGTTCCTCATTAGCACTCTTCAAGAAAAATCTTGATGAGTGGATGGAAAATAGGAAATACACCCCGGGGATCACTTCTGTGGCTCTGCTCGACAGGGACACAGGAAATTAACTTTCTTGGGTGACATAAGCCAGGGAACCTTCTTGGCTAGGCTTACTTAGGCCATTGGATCGATAGCCTAGTAGCGACCTATGAACCTCTTGCAAAGATAAAAACATACTTTGTCAGTACATATTCTCTTTTGCATGCCTTCTCATATATTGTTTGTACTTTTGTATGTCATTCTTCGACTGTGACAAACACCCAGCAGCTATCTATTCACCATATACCCATCAGTAAATGCACAACATAGGCTACTGTTGCACCAGACACCAGTACCACATACATTGATAGGGTGCCAGATACTTCCACGAGAGAATGCTAGGTTATAATCAGTACTGACCACATTTTGGCATCTGATGCTGTACTTCCCTTTTCTACTGATGTGCCACTGCCCACTTGGGGTCTTCTGATGCACAGAAGTCTGGCATATCGAACTGCACCCGTTTATACTTTCAGACCCCCGGCACCAGTGGCATGATGATTACTCTGTGAAATGCCTCCATGCTGGTGTAATGCTACTCTTAAGACTTCAGAGCTTCATTTATATGTTTTTCATTTTACATCGAAACAAGTGAAATGGTGAAGTGTAAAAATCTTGGAAGCTGATGTCTGTAATTTTCCAACACTATTACCAGATGGTTTGTAGAAGTATTCTGCAGCCAGGGCACACAATGTCATTCAAACATTGGACACAGGTGGTATGGCTTATCTGCAATCATCACAGCACATCACATATGCCCTGCATATACTGCAGAGTTTGACAGAATCTGCAACATATCATCTAGGATCTCCTGGGCAATGAAGACTTGGAGGATTACTCATGGTCATATTCACCAGCTTCAGTATCTTCATAAATATGGCCATGGTGGTTCCATTATCACCTGGCTCCCTGTAGTGGTACAGCATGCAGCACTACTCCAATAAATACACTTGCAAATACATTGGTTTTGTGACTGGTACGGGCACATTTCCACGTCCCATATCTCATGCACTTAAAATATCATTTTATTTATTTTTCCTTATTTGCATTTCCTTGTACCGTGGCTTAGCACATCTTATTGCTACTATTTTGAATTGCAGGCTATATCTGGTTACACTTGGTGATACTGTTATTTGCCTACATTTACAAATAGAGCACCTACTTGTGTGGTGCTCTATTTATTTTATTTTACAAATTTTTTCCTCATAAAAGGAAAAAAATTGCTGTCCAGGACCAGGAAGGAGCAGGTGCCCAATTGGAAGCAATCTCTCCTGAGCCTGAACAAGCAAATAAGAGCACTAGTGAAATCCTCCAAACCAAACTTTTGAGTCCAAACTGGCCACATCTACTAACAACAACTATAAGGCCTTCTTGACATATGTCCGCAATCTCAAAGGAAGCAATCAAATCTGCTCAGAAGTGGTGGTCAAGGACACCATATATGTAATGCCGTACATATAGCTTACTTGCTGGCAGACAGATTCAGTGAAAACTTCACCCCTCTGTACCTCCCATCAATAAATCATGACAACCCCAGCACCTGCCCCCTTCCCCTTATCTCTAGGGAGCAAGTCATCACTGCCCTCTCGAAGGCAAAAATTACAGCTTCCATGGGACCCAATAACATCCCAGGCTGCATCCTACATGAACTCAAACAGGAACTTGCAGCACTGTGGAGCTATTCTCCCCGGGCCACAGCTGAAAATGGACATGTATCCAGTCGGACTTTCCCGGTAAACAAATGTAAAATAAATAAATAAAATAAATTAGGCACCCTATTCAACCAAAGCCTGAGCACTGGCTTTGTCCCAGCCAAGTGGAGGACAGCCACTGTCATCCCTTTGCACAAAGGTAGAGCGTCCACCAATTCAGGAAATTATAGAAGCATCAGCCTAACTAGCCTGATCTGCAAGGCCATGGAACGGATCATCATAGGCCTCATTAACAAGGACACTGGCAAAATCCAAATACTCAATCCCACAAAGTTTGGTTTCGTCAAGGGAAGCTCATTCCTGTTAAATAAGGTCAACTTCTCTCAGACAGTCACCAAAGCCATGGACGAGGGGAAGGCAGTGCACATCACCAACCTTGACCTGGCCAAAGCCTTCGATACTACTCCCCACTTGGGTATAATAGATAAACTCTCTCAACTAGGCATCAATCCATATGTTACCAGATAGGTAGCAAACTGGCTCACTGATAGAACCCACCTAGTCAAAATAGGGGAAGCCACCTCAAGCAGTAGACCTGTAGTGAGCGGTGTACTCCAGGAATCGGCCTTGGGGCCTCTGTTGTTTGGGATATACTTTTCTGAGGTGCAGGCCAAAACCAGTGGGCTATGGCTGACCAAGTTTTCAGATGACTGCAAGCTGGGCACCGTCATCAATTCCCCTAGTGATGTGGACATCCTTCAAGAGGATCTCACCCAAACAAATTACTAGTACCAAAAACATGGCCTCAAACTGAATGCCAAAAAATGCATCATCATTCCCCCTGGAGAGAGTGACAACCCCGCAAATATTAACATTAATAACAAGGTCCTAAGCATGCAGTCAGTCGTGAGAGACTTGGGCACCCAGGTTGATAGCAAACTGACTTTTGACCACTATGTTGCCTCAATTGTACAGAAAGCTTTCTACATGGCCCACCTCTAAGGTGTAAGGGTATCTCATCCAGGGACAAGGAGGTCATAACATCCTTGTATTCTTTCCTTATAAGACCCATTATTAAGTACATAGCCCCTTTCAGCATGTACCTCACAAAGCACATGCAGCAGCTGGAGAGACCACAGAGGTTCCTTACCAGGAGAATCCAGGGCTTCAAACATCTACCCTACACAGACAGGCTAAAAGCCCTACCCCTCTACTCAGTCTCATACAGACTCCTCCGAGGTGACCTCTGTCTGGCATACAAAGCAATCTCAGACCTCGCCTTGATGGGACTGCTGCATATCCACAAGTCAATCTCCACTCGAATAACCCGCACACACAACCTCAACCTGGTCTGTGACATCAACAGGACTTGTATAACTGGATAGGGAACAGAAAATACACCCCTGGGATTCCACCTGTGTCACTGACGGACAGGGGTATTGGGTACTGACTTGTTGGAACATGGGCTAAATTCTTGGATAGGCTTGTAAGAGCCTCAGGGCCAATAGCCTAGTAACGTCTTATGATCCTATTTGATTACCAGGAGTGTCCAGCTGGGCCATAAGCCCATTTTCAGTGGAGGCCCGGTAAGAAAAGCTTCATAGAGAAAAAATGTTGGAAGAGATAACATGATAGGAATACATTTATGACTACATAGCACAATAATACAAAAAACAATTGATCCATCAAAATGCAGTTACATTTACAAAATACGCAGGCCACCAATGTGAGCACCTTCCAATAAATGCAGACTAGATAGGTACAAAGTATCATTTAACAGTTAAGATTTACTAATTCTTAAAGTTATGCAATGAACAGAGTTATGGACAGAGTTTATGGAGTTAGAAGAATCTGGTGGGTTGCTACTAGTCATTTGTAAGTAAAGGCACTAGAGGATTGCAATGAATGATTTGAACTTGAATTCTAAGTGGGGAAGAGGTTTGAAAGAATTTGGATTGCAGTATGAAGGTAAGCAGTCAAGGATTCTTTGATGGTTTTAATGATAGATGTAGTCAAGAGGTTGGAGCAGTGCTGGCAGGGTAAGGACAGAGGGGGTACAGAGTTAACCAGGGGAAGTGCAGGAGCAGAGCCAGTTTTTGTTGAAGTGGTCTCGGAGGAGTAGTTTAAATGTGTGTATTGGTGTTGTTCAGAATTTGTTGGAGGATGGTATTCTATATTTTGGATATTTTGTGTAAGTACAGAGATTCTCTGTAGATATTTTTGCCTTTTGAGAATTTTAGTAACAGTTTCTCAGAGGATCTTAATGCTTAGGGCAGCTGTCTTCCACGGACTTGTAGCTGTTTTTTGAATCTAGCTCTTAAGCTGCATTTCACACATTACCATGATAAATGAATGTATAAATTGTCCTGTACTTAGCCTATGTGAACTTTATGTCACCACCTTTGTGAGTAATGATCTTGGACCATAAGCATCCCCTCAGAGAGATTCTTCCAGACATTGGTATGTGATCCAGTGGTTGCTAGTTGCCACAGAGTCAAATTAGGCTAGACAGCATTACCTACATTCATGATGAGACTGAGTAGAGGAATAGGGCTTTTTTTTTTTTTTTTTTTTTTTTTTTTTTTACTAAAAGTGCTTTGCCAAGCAAACCATTGGAAGGAAAAGTGCTTGATATGTCACTAACTTTCTGGAAATAATGACTACCTTGACCTTGCCTGTTTCAATTTCAAAATGTAAGGCATAACAGCAACAGTGATTCAAATTCTACACATGGACTGTCCTTGCCCCAGCCTGAGATGTGGGATCCCCCAGTGTCCACCAGTCTGCACATTAGATGGTCCCTTCTCAAATACTTTTAGAAAGTGAAATTTGAAACACTGGCCATTCCAACAGCCCATTTAATGCTCTCTTAATATTTTTGTAGGTCATTGTTTGACCCCTCTGTCTCTGCTGACCAACAAGCTGCAACCATTGACTGCTCCCCAGGCATGTCTGTCACAATGATACCCATGAACGGCATTTCTGTTATGGCCCTAATCTTGCCTCTGGTAACAGAAATAAGGACCCACATCACTGAAGGGGCACGCTATGTCCTTCCCCTTATGTGTACAGGCTCATACACATACATCTCATGACAGCTACTGTCTCTGGGTTTGTATTGCCAAGCCCATTTCTCCCAGTCCTACAGCCATGGATTTTGTGCAGGACTCCACCTGCATAAAAGCAAATCGACTTAACAGGAACACCAAATTGTTACCCCATGATTAGTAAGCCAGTGTAAGTTGCTCACTTCTGCCTTCCCATGCCTGGCTCTTCCAGCAACCCAAGTTGTTAATCAAAGAGGCTGTCTAAATCATAGTCAGGGCTTTATCCATCAATGTCACAGAGCCTGAAACTGTTATTTTAATACCCGACTGATTTTTTAACATGATACGGAAACATAACTGCATCTTTTCTAGGAGAATTGATATGCTGATATGTTGACAGTGAAACTTGAGGAAACAGTATAATATGCAATCACACTTAACAGACATGGGAAAATTCTGCCTCAGAATGGCAGCAACACAACATTCTGGGCAGTAGACATACGGTTGCTATAACCAAGGTATCTGTTTTGTGGTGGTCTGGTTTTCAAGAATGCAATCATTTAGTAACAAAAGGCAATGCATCTGCTGACATATGACAGAGCCAATTAAAAAGCTGCCCATTCGGCTCCAGGCAGACCAGCATCAGGTTGCTTTTGTCTTCATGGCCAAATACTCTACTCTTCTGCTTGAGTTACTTGCATAGTAATTTCAGATGTGGGTTTTTGAAAATATCTGATAAGACTTTTGCTCCTTAACTGATTCTAGTTATATTTTAACATTTAGGAGCTGTTCTTTCTTCTTATATATTTCTATGTAGCAGACTGTTTCCTCACAGTGATGTCTATTACTCTCACTGCTGCAGTGGCCTATGGCAAGAATACGGAAACCAGATAGCTTCCAAAAGATTTCATCCTCTCCCACACTGTCACTCTGGATCCTTACAGACCAAGTGCTTTTTGGAGGGAACTATATAAACAGCCAGACAGACTAAAAATTTTCAGTACTTTATTGCTGCCTAATACAAATGTAGCTCTGAGGCTTCTCAGGAACAGCAGTCGATCCAAACATTCCTGTCAGAAAGATAAGCCCCCATTTGGAGAACCATTCTACATTTATTTTTATGCTTTTTTTTAACTATATTTTATATATTTTTTCCATTTTGTTTCCGAATTGCAGTACGTCACTTTAAAAATACCATCTTTTCAATAATGCTAGACGGTGTTCTTCAATTACTGCTACTGCAGCTCTAGGAATAGCTTTCCAGGTATAACTTTTGGGTTTGGTCTTATTTAATGTAATTTTAAGTTAATTTTGTGTTTTTTTAGGAGTCAGAAAGTGAAGAAAGTGAATTTTAACTGCAGGAAGTATGTTAAGTGTGAATGCTTATGTACACTCTGTGACAACTTTTATTTAAAATTTTCTTTGGCAATTCACTTTGGGGATTTATCTCTGTTTTTGACAAGGAATTGTTTTTTGCTGCATGTGTAAGTTTTGTGTTAAGGAATTGTGACTATTCGGAAAGAGTGCACACTATTGTTTTGTGTAATGACAACTTACCTTCCGATGTTTCCTTCCAGTGTAGCTTTTCAGTAAACAGGCTTCTTCCTCTGGTACAGCATGGATACTTACCCTGGTTTTGCTGTTCCTTTTTCCATGCACATAAAAAAAAAGAACGTTAAAAGCACAAGCCATTGCTTTCAGCATGGGATCAGTCAATGCCTCAGCTGATGGTAGGCGAGACTGCAGTGGCCATTGCTGGTTCCCTCAGACCACTTACTGGTTTCCTCAAATCCATCTGGTGTAGTTTTACCTGCCACTATGGACCGGGGGTAAGACATGTCCTCTTCAGCTGTTCCAATGACTGATGTGAGCATGGCAGAATCATATATTTTAGGTATGAGAGACATGCTGGGTAGGTGTTCTTGGGGTGATCGGGGAAAGACACCTCTTGCTTGGGATCATACACCTTCCCTTCTTGATCTTCTTACAGGGATGTTTCTAGAAACAAAGTTATTCCTTCTGATAATGGAGAAATGGTTTCTGTGTATAAAAATTATTTTCATACCTTAGTTAGGAGTTTGTTGCATACTGTAAATACTGGATGTCAGGTGCCTCCTCCAGCTTCTTATTTCTCCACTCCAAAGGATGAGGATGTTTTTTTTCCAGATGATTCTGATGTGGACAGAGATATGGTTGTCACATGAGGGTTCTCCGACTCTTGAGATAGCGAGCCTGAATAGATACAAATGGAGACTATCTCTTGGACTAAAAGATGTGTTTGCTTGGGAACGTGTGGATATTCTCGCTGAATTGGGCAGATATGATTTATCGGAACAAGAAGACCCAAGTACTGCACCTATTCATCCCATTCCTTGGTAGATACTTTTAATGATGCCTGCAACACTACTGATTTTCAATCAGTACCAAAAGGACAGACAAATTGTATAAAGTCTGTCAAATTAATAACTCTCTTTTTTTCATTTTACAGCAGATCCACCAGCCATCTTTCCTAATGCCCCTAATGCAAACAGATTCCTTACCATCCATTACCCAGGTCTTGGAATTAAAGAGGGTAAACTGCTGGACAGAATGACTGCCTGGGTGAATCAATTTTGATATCTTTTAGGCACCTTTCATGAGGACATGCAGCAGGTACTGAAAGAAACAAGAAAGCCTGCTACTTGAAAATCATATACTGGCAAATGGAAAATAATTTCTAGTTAGTGCCTAGCGAACAATGAGGGACCCATCTGGGGTTTTGTACCATTGGTTCTTAAATACTTGTGAGAGTTACCATCTTCTGGCCTCTCTAATTCCTCTATAAATGTGCACCTTGTGGCTATTTTAGCAAGTCTGCCCATGGACCCATCCCCTCGTACTTCTCTGCTTATTGCCAAACATTTTCTAAAAGGAGTTTTGCACCTCAGACCTCCTTGTATACAGGTTTCTCTTCCTAGGGATATCAATTTTATGCTACAAAAATTTAATATGTCACCCTTTTAAACCTGCCTGTCAGGCTGACTTAAGTTTCATTGCATGTACAAATGCTGTTCTGGTTGCTCTGACATCTACAACAAGAGTATCAGAGTTGCAAGCTCTCATGGTGTGAAACACTATCTGTTTTCTTTCATAAGAACAGAGTCACTCTGCTCACAAACCCCACATTCATGCCCAAAGTTGTTTCCAAGTTGCATCAGGCCATCAATCTCCCCTCTATCCAGATCCAAAAATACAAGGGAGAAAATATTCTTCATTCTTTGGATATGCATAGGCAACTTGGGTACCATCTTGACAGAACTAAGTCCTTTAGAAAAGCTAAAGGGCTGTTGATTTCCTATTCTGGGACTAAAAAGTCAACCAATGTCTAAACAGACTATTTCCAGGTGCTTGTCTTCTGCTACTGTATTTTGTTACTCTAACCGTGAAGAATTGATTATTGGTAGTGTTAAGCCACACTTTACTAGAGCCTTAGCTTCTTTGATGACATACTGGAAAGGGAAAGACTCTAGAAGCATTCTAAAGGCAGCAACTTGGTCCTCTATCCATACATTTACAAAGCACTGCAAACTGTATTCTATTTCCAGGTTCAGAGTAGGCTTTGCTTGGACCATTCTCCACGAGCTCCTATTCCCTTATCCCTCCTCCCTCTGGCTGGATAAGCTACGGTATTCTACTTATTGGCTTATGCAGCAGTGACACTGATGAACATAGTGCAATTGTATAAGTTGCACTTATACATAACAGCAGATGTTTGAATTCTTCACTGCTGCAGTAGCCACACCTATCCACCACCCAATTCTTGTAAACAGTTCTTGTGGGATACAATGGTGGATTTTGTTATTTATATCTTCTTTTGTTCAGGATGAGTTCCCCACTGTTTGTTTAGGAACGAGAAAGTCCTGAATATTTGTAATCACTGTGGCTGTTTACATAGTTGCCTCCATAACGGGTTTAGCTTATAATCAGCCAGTGTGACAGTGTGGAAGGGGATAAGGGCTTTTGTAAGCTGGTCAGTTGCTGTATCCAAGCATAGGATAAAACCCATAGGCTACTGTAGTACTGAAGAATTCGAACATCTACTGTTATGGGAAAGTGCAACTTAAACAACCGTAATTTGTAGAACTAATCACAGGTCTTTTCCAAGCACTACTTTTAGTGCTCTATGGAGAGAAGAAAACAAAGAAAAATTGTTAATGTAAAAGAAAAAAAAAACAGTTTTTCTAAACAGTATGTTGTATGGGGCAGTGCTAGTTATCATCTGGAAGGGAAACAAGTTCTTTCACTCCTCTTCCCTAAAGTCCTCCTGTGTCTGCAACTGGCTTCTCCAGGGTGTGCATTTCTTATTGTCATTACATTTACTTTTTCCTGGAGATTTCTCCTGCAGGCTGCCCTTTCTATCTTATTTGACATTATTTACATACTTATATGTCCCTTGGGGAAACCCCCTCACTTGCACTACTGTAAGTAACTGAACCAGAAGACAAGAGTGTTTGGCCATGGAGACAAAGGCAGTCTGACACTGGTCCAGTGGGTGCTGAATAGCCTCCAGTGAAAATATGGGCTAAGGAGGGAATTTATATAAACAATAAACATGTTCCTGAACCCCACAAGACTTATCTGGCTTTTCAGAGGTGGGCTATGTGTCACGTTCCAAAGAAACATCATTAAAAACATCTGCAAAGGCCTCTAAGGGAAGGAATGGCCAAAGGCTTAAACTGCTCTATGCCTAACAGCTCAGTGTACCCTTTCTTGGTATGAGGCAACTTCCTACCACTGAATTTAAAATGTTCCATCATGAGGCTAACTGCATCCTTAAAGGAGACATCCTCACCGAGGGAACTTGGAAGAGAGAGTTTCTTCATAATTTGTGTCACAACACAGGGGGCAGGACTCTCCTCTGAACAGGCAAGGTCATCACCATCCTCGTTGTAAATCATTTGAATATAGGAAAAATAGAAGCCTTTTCAGCTTCCTCCTCCTCTTCTCTCTCAACTCTAGGATGGAAGGGCAAAAGATGATGGAAAGGGCAGAAGTGGCATGCTGGCATACTGCAGAATATTCCTTTGTGAACATTTGGAAAGCTCTTTTTGCACAAGTTCCCCAAATAACAAATGTGGGAGGGTCTTCAGCTGTCTTATCACCTGACTGTCTTACTATCTATCGATCATCCCACCATAATGGTTACCTATTCCCTTTTGACTATATGTATGCAAAAACCTGAAGGTTCCCCATATCAAATTGTTGTATCCTACTTAAAGCTTGCTGTAGGCACTTGTGAACTGGCATCTGGTTAACAGTGTTAATTCTCAAAAAAGGTAGATTCAGAGGCCTGCATTTCTGGAGTCAATACAATTGCAAGTTTAGTTGCTAAAACCTTGTCTACATCCCACCACCACACTGCCAAATATTTACAGAATTAGTGGTTTGGAAATAGGACACTATCAGCAGGCAATAACATTTATCTTGCCTGAAGAGAGAAAAACACAATGTTCATCACATCATTTTCACTACTGCAGTAGCCTTTTGGATGTATGGGTTGTATACTGCCCAGGGTACAACAAAAGGCCAGCTTCACAAAGCTCTGGCTCCCTCTCACACCTTCACTCTGGCTGTGGATTGGATTGCCCAGAGGAGGGAAATCAGCAGAGTGAAGAAATCTTCAGAACCTTCTTATCACCTCAACAGGAAGCAGCTTTGAGGTTCTACAGGAGCAGCAATGGCCTTGAATCTTCATTTCTAGCAGAAATGTCCCCTGAGGGGAGCCCTTCCACATAGACATACTTGCTGTTTTAAGAAAATAATGTACATTTTATTTTGTGACTAAAAGCTGTATTTCCCCTTTAAGAAAACTGGATTTTGTTATCTAATTGTGTAAGTGTGCTGTCAGGGACCACTTTTTTCCTTAGGGATTGCTTATTTATTTTCAGGGGCTACTTTTTGTGGTAAAAGTATACTGTTTATGTAAATGTTTAGTTTATGTCTGAGAATTGAAGGGTCCGGAAGTGTTTTAAATGGGCAGAAAATGTTCTGAATGTATTTAGTACTTGCATGCAGTTTGTAACTACTTACCTTTTTTATCAGTGTTTATTGCAGACAACTGCTTTATGTCTGACAGGGCTTTTGCTATTTTTAAGTTAATTTAAAAAAAAAGGGGGGACTGGATTGAACGAGGGTGTGTGCCATTTGCAAACAATTCTGTGACAACTTAGCTTCCAACAGACTTGTTCCAATAATGCTTACTGGCATTCTGAACTCTTCACCAGCATGGATACTTATTCAAGTCCTGCTGGCTCTTGTACTGTATCTAAAAAGAAAAAAAAGAAGAAACAACACAATAAAGAAACCTTTCCTTCACCAAGGAGTCAGCCAGTGCCTCAGCCATTGGTAAATGAACCTGAAGTGGTCAACTGTTGTTCCGCAGTCTACTCACTTTCTTGTCCAGGTTTCTTTGGTGTAGTTCTTTCAGCCACCATGGACCAGGGGTCAGCCACATCGTCTTTCCTGTTCCACTGTCCATTATGGGCATGGGAGGACTATTTTCTTTGGGTCAGAAGATACTCTGTGGAGGCTTCTCGGGGTAAGTTGAGAAAAAGACCCCTTGATGGTGCTGAACTGCTATAGCCTAGTCGGTCTTTGGTCAGGGCATTACTTGCAAAGAAAAAAACAGAAGGCGGTACTTTCTTCATCTAAAGACAAGGTGTCTATTAGAAAATATGTTTTTCTTACCTTGGCTAGGCAATTATTGCAGGGTGTTCATCCTGGCACTCAGAAATCCCTCCCTGAGGGCAATGTCACAAAAGAAATTCCTGAGGAAAATCTGTCATAGACTTCTGACAGACAAAGACAAGGCAGCTTCTCCAGCAGACTACCAAGCCCATAACTCTGACTCAGAGGAAACCTGCTCCTTACCACCTCCTTTGAATGAGTTTTCCTTCTCTCAAACTATTTCCAGGATGAATGAGGTATTTTTGTGGAACTGGTGGAGGTTCCTCCTGAACAGAGGAGATATTTATTGAGATGCAACCACATTATGTCAATGTGAAGGTGTTCACTGCTAGGCCACCGCAGAAAATGGGATATTACCCTAGTTGGACTTTCCCAGTAAACAAACGTCCAATAAATAAGTGTTACAAGTGGATATACCTCATTCTACACCCGTCCTTCTCATTAATGCTGCCTGTAATAATCCTAACTCTCAATCTTTAATCCCCAAAAAGATGGGCAGCTGTATAAAGTACATCAAACTAAATGTTTTGTTACTCATCTTGGATATATATATATATATATATATATATATATATATATATATATATATATATATAAAACTTCGTATGCTATACAGAAACATCCACTTTCTCTCTCCTCCCACCAGACAAACTCTCGCCACTACCTATCTACTCTTCTCACTAATGTATGGCACTCCTCTGCTAACAAACTTGTCTGCCTCTCTCTCCTCCAAATTGGAAGTCTGTTATAATACAATTTCTAAATTTGCCACCAATGCCAAATTCTCCTCCCATCATTGTACTGCCCTTCATTTGTTAAACTGGCTTGAACTCTCCCACCATCTAGACTAGCACATCCTTCAACCTTACACCCTTCAGAGAACTCTAAGATCTACTCACCAAAACCTAATTACTGTCCGCAAAGCCAATCATCCTGCTGGTCAGCTTCTGCTATCCTTTTCATTAACTAAAAAATGGAATTCTCTTCCTTCATCCCTAAGGACTTGTGAAAACTTTGAAACCTTTAAAATTTAGATACATTCATACCTTTCCTCTAACAGGAAATGCAACTGCACTCTCTCCCCGCCTAGCCTAATAATCTATCCGCCCCTTAAACTCCTGACTAACTCTGAGAGCAAGCTAACCCAACATAAATGTACATATTTGTAAATAACATAATTGTACGTATTATAAATAACCCTTCCCACATTTTTTCTCTCTTTTTCCTTCTAAGTCTTTATTCTCCCTCTCAATGAAGTTACCACTGCCATCCTAAACATTTAGATACTATGTAACCAAAGAATTTATTCCTGTTCTCTAGCATGAAATGAAATTGTAATTGTGTTTTCTTTACTATGATTGTATCTGTAACTAAACTATGTAATGCGGAGCTTTTCTCCTCGGGCCTCCATTGAAAACAGGCTCACTAAGCTCAGTGGACCTCCCCAGTCATCAAACTTGAAATTAATTAATTAAATAAATAAATAAATATGATCTACCTCTTCGTCAGACAGTAACAGATTATTAGTTGGTACCAACCCCTCACCAGTGGACAAAGACGACAAGGTGCTGGACAAATAGGGTAAGAGGACGTTTTTCTTCTTACACATTAGCTTACAGAATTCTCAACTATTGTTTTGCGCATGCAGTTTAAGGGAATATTCCAGTTCAATTTATCTAGAAGATAGCTCCTGAATTCTATTTTTTCTAATTTTTTTAAATCTCTACATGTGCTTTGATGAGTGTGTATGACTGTGCAGACACTGTGCCAAGGCTACTGCTACTGCTCCAGTTTTGACAAGATATGCCTGGGTGTATAACCAAATGTTTTCTGATGAAGTAAAGTCTGAAACTTTAAATTCTGCATTAGATAAGCAGGTTTTGTTTGGCCCTTCTGCTCCTCAGGTCATCAGATAATTTGCTGAAAAAGGGAAGCTAATTCTCTGTGTGTCTTAAGATTTTTCAAATCTTCCAAATCCTTTTTTTTTTCCATTTAAAAGGAACAAAACAAGCAATATCTGCCAATGCTAGGTAAACAGGGAGCAAAAAAGAGATGGCAGAAGGGAACAACAAGAAGCAAGGCTCTTTTCCAAAAAGGGGCGAGTCTAACACTTCAAAATGGCTATGCCTGCATTATACACCCCATGCCCTTCCCTCCTGCACCATCTCTCAAAATCTGTCCCAGAAATTGGCTTTTTACATTCCCCTTTGGCAACAGATTGTTTCAGACTCTTGGGTGCTAAATGTGGCTCAGAAGGGATGTAGGGCAATTCCTCCCCATCTTTTGAACCAGAGTTTTTTCCCCTTAGGTGCTTCATTACTCAGCCTACAAGAAAGAACCAATGCATTTAGATCAAGGGGGCAAATGTTTCTGGTAACAGAGAAAGAGCTTTCTTGGAGACCAGCTCTGGATCTTTCTCCTCTCAGTCTCTATGTGAAAGCACCAACATTCAAAATGCTGACCCTTTAGACACTGTTACCCCTCATACCCCATTGAGTGTTATGGTAACATTAGATCTAAAGGATGCTTATCATCACATTCCCTTCGCCACAGGTTTCAAGAAATTTCTTAAATTCCCTGCACTTAGGTCACATAATTGGTTCTCTGCATTGCCCTTTGTGTTATCGACAGTTCTAAGGATGTTTGCAAAGTGTCTAAGATCCAGTCATTGCACACTTAATGGCAGTCACACATTTCCTTGGTTAGATGATTTACTTATCTTTGCAATGTCTTTTCCCAAATGTCAAGAGGGTTTCATCTCATCTCATCTTATCAATCTGGGATTCTAAACAAATGTATAAAATCTTCCTTGACATCATCATACAGGATTGTTTTAATGGGCTGCCTTATAGATACTTCTCAACAAAAGGGTTTTCTTGCACAGGAGAAGGTGGATTTTTCATCTGGACACTTTTGAGTTTCTCCAATCACTTTCAGACTTCTGCAAGCGAATATCTCAGGATTCTAGGTTTCATGATTTCTGTAATTCCCATGATTCTACTCACCAGGTTACTTATGAGAAAAATTCAGTGGGTTCTGAAAAATAGCACACATGGATCCAATATCTTCATCCTCTGGAATTTCACTTTCCAATTTTAGTATTTTATTTAAGGAAATGCACTGGTAATGAAATAAATGGCTTCAAATCCAGGTCCTCCCCTTCTCCTCAAATTCCCAGACAGTCTGTAACTACTGACATCTCTGATTTTGTTTGGGGAACAGTTTCTACAGGGGTAAAGGTGGAAGGCTACAGAACTCCTCAGACAGACCAAAGCACACAGATATCAAAAAGATGTTGGCTGTGATCCATGACAAAAATCTCTTCATCGTCTATTGTCCCCAGGACACACAGTGATGTGGTACATAAACAAGCAGGGGGGAAGCGCGGATCATTCCTTCTTTGCAGGCTGGTTGTGATGGTGGGAGCTAGCCTTACAGTATTTTTTAACCTTCCAAACATCTTGCATTCTGTCAAAGCAAAATACTGCAGCAGGCAAGTTGAGCAAGACCAGAAGAGACCCTTATGAATGGAAAATGAATAAAGAGGTCTTCCAGGAGTTGATGCAGCTGTGAGGAATATCGGAAATAGATCTGTTTACCTACTTTCAAAACAGGCAAATGAACATATTCTGCTACATGGCTCCTTACAAGCAAGCATGGAAAACAGATGTATTTT
Source organism: Protopterus annectens (assembly GCF_019279795.1). Taxonomy (NCBI): domain Eukaryota; kingdom Metazoa; phylum Chordata; order Ceratodontiformes; family Protopteridae; genus Protopterus; species Protopterus annectens. Next base: position 1,944,980,974 of record NC_056739.1, on the reverse strand, counting down.
CACTCTCCTCATCAAGAATGTTCCTGTATATGTTTCTAACCTTTCCAGTGATACCTGGGGTAATTCTAAAGATTCAGACGGATTCTCCAAAAATCACTGTGATGACTCCCTTTTGACCCTGGCCAACGAAAATTACAAGTTTCCTCAGACTGGACCTACTCAGACGAGACAGGAGGAGTTTTACAAACCCCAATCTCAATGAATTCAACTAAGTGCCTGGATGATTCAGTTTTGATTCCTTTTAAGTACTTCTTTCAAGAGCATATGCAGTAGGTACTAGAAGAGGCAAGAAAAACTTCCATTAGGTAATCTTATGTTGGCAAGTGGAACAGATTTTCTACTTGGTGCCTAGCCAAGAACTAGTCTTCTATCGGGGATTATGTAGCATCAGTTCTGAAATATCTGTACAAGTTATTTCCTCTGGCCTTTTTTACTCTTCTGTCAAGGCAGGTGTATCTGGTGGCCATTTCAGCATGCTTGCCAATGGATCCTCATTTTTCTTCTCAGTTTCTGATAAAACAGTTTCTTAAAGGGGTTTCACATCTTAGAAAAAAGTTGTCCCCTTCCTGGGATCTTAAATTTTGTGTGCGAAACATTAGGTATGTTTACCTTTCAACCAGCTCATTAGGCAGACATAAGATTAGTTTCTTGGAAGACTGAGCTTCTTCTCTTTCTAACATCTGCAAGAAGACTATCCGAGTTGCAAGCTTTCATGATGGGCGAGCCGTTTTTGGTCTTCATAACCATTGGGTCACTTTAAGAACAAATCCTTCATTTATCCCCAAAGTTGTTTCAGAATTTACATTGAATCAAGCCATCAATCTCCCAGTGCTCTACCCAGATCCCCAAAACCAGGGAGAAATGATTCTATATACTCCAGACATGTATAGGCAGCTCAGGTACTATACTGACAGAACAAAGTCCTTTAAAAAAAGATGATCTATTTATTTCTTATGTAGACTATTTCCATGTAGTTGTCCTCGGCTATTACCTTTTCTTATATCCACCACTGTAAATCAGTTCCAGGCAGTATCAAGGCACATTCCAATACAGTCTTTGAATCTACAATGACATACTGGAAAGGGGTAGACTTTACAAACATTCTACAGATAGCAGCTCTGTCCTCTGTACATACTTTCACAAAGCATTATAGACTGAATTCCTTTTCATGGTCCAGGACTGGCTTTGCTAAGACCATTCCCCAGGGGCTTGATTATCCTTTATCCTTCCTCCTACAAGTTTGGACAGACTTTGGTAGTCTATCCATGTAGCCAAAAGGCTACTGCAGTAAGAATGATGAGCACAGAACAGTTGTGTAAGTTGCACCCACTTGAACTGTAGATGTTCAAATTCTTCACTGCTACAGTAGCCCCACCCACCTTCCATCCCCCAATTTCTGAATACAGTTAGTTGTTAGGATATAAAATATTTCAATTTTGTTTTTATCTTTAGAAGTTCAGGATGAGTGTGCTCTAATTTCTGTATGGGCAAGATAGTCCTCCCACCTTAATTCTTGCCTCTGATCCTACATACAGCTTCCTTTCTTATCCCTATTATTCTATCCAGGAACATAAATAATACCTTTGCCCTACTCATAAAATCCCAGCTGACTCTATTGACTAACTTGATTACTCTTCATCAAGAACCACAAACAGATGCATTTCTTACTCTCCACTTTCATTATGATTGCCACCTTTCTATTAATGTTACCAAAAGTCTACCTCCCCTCTACAAAGCCGCACTGATTCTTATCTCTCAGTTATAGTTCTGTCCAAATAGTATCTGAGCTGATTGTGGACATCCGGAATATGAAAGATTCTTTGACACTTGTTTTTTTATTTATTTTTTGGTTCTGAAAAGAATACAGGGAGATTAATAGTCCATTTTAAAGTAAACTCTGAAAACGCTTGAGGCATTAAAGAAGGATTAGTTCTCAGAAAACACTGTACTTATGGAAAATGAGGTAGAGCTCTCATTACGGCTTTTAACTTACATACTCTTCTTGCAAAGGTCAGCACAATGAGTAAGTACAGTTTTGCAAATTAAGAACATCACATCATCCTGATGACTTGGCTCAAATGAAAAACATTTCAATCACAAAACTAAGATCCCTAGCAGCAGCCAACTGTTTTCTAGGTGGGTAGATTTGTAAAACCCTTTTCAAAATGTCCTTGATTTGAGTCAGGTAGAAAAGGGGAGATCTAAGGACAAACAGAAATGGACGAAAGATAAACCTTGACAAAGTAATAAAACAGGTCAGACGATAACTCACAGAAATAATCAAGAACCAGAGGATGCTGAGTCTTGAAAGGGACCTGGTACTTACAGTTGCACCAACTAGGACATCTTTGCCACTTAGACATATCTGATTTTCTAGTAGCAGGTTTTCTCGTTTCCTTTAATACCTGCTGCATATCCTACAAAAAAAAAGTTACCTAAAAGACATCAGAACTATTATCATCCAGAGGTCATCTGAACTCTTTCAATTGGAGTATATCAAACAACCTCTGTCAGGTTTAGGTAAATCCAGTCTGTGGGAAACTTGTTGAGATGACCCTTGCCTAACTGCAGAAAAAGAGATAACCACTGCTGTCTGGACTAAAGGGAGTCAACGCCACAATCTTTGGAGAATCCTTCTGGACCTTTAGAAGAGACCTCATTATCACTGAAAAGGATGGAAAGGCATAAATGACCATTCTGTCCATGGCAATAAGAATGCACCTGTCTTACAAGCCTGTTTGCAAGGAATCCTAAAGAATAATTTCTTTAATTGTTTCTTCTGAAAGGAGGTAATCAGATCTATTTGAGGTGTTCCCCACAGATGGATCAATTTCTGGAGGACTTCTGGGTTTAATTTCCATTTGTGAGATTCTGTTCTTGTCCTTCACATCTTGTCTGCTACAATGTTTTGCTCTGATGGAAGGTATGAAGCCTGAAGAATCAGACTGAGCAGAGTTGCTATCTCCCGAGCAATAATAGCAAAGGGTATAAGATCCAGGATCTCTGTTTGTCTATGTACCACATCATTGTGGAGTTGTTTTTGATAGGATACTTTAAAGCAATGCTAACGGCCAGCATCTCTTGAAATGTATGTACTTTTGTCCATCCTTGGAATTCCAAAGATCTTGCACATTCACCCTTTTTTTAAACTACCCCAAGCAAAGTCTGAAACATATTTTGTGACACACTAGGAGGAAGGTTGAAAGACAACTGTTCCACCACCATAGTAACTCCCTTCTGACAAACCCCAGAACTAGAATCTGAAAAGATAAAGGGTGCTGATGCAGAGTCCAAACTGATCTGAGGTACCACTGAAATATTTTCCTGCGTTTCTTGGCTAAGGGAATCATAAAAATGACAAAAGCCAGGGAACCTAGAATCATGAGAAATTACCTGGCAGAAGCAAGAGATTGGACAGAGAAGACCAGAAATCTTCGATTTCCTAGTACTTTTGTAAATTGTCCATAGGAAGAAACTGTCTTTCTAGGGACAAATCTGGAAGACATCCAAGGGAAAAAACACTGACTAGGAAAGAATGAGTTATGATTTCTGTAAATTCATTTGAAAGTTCAGACTGAGCAGGAGTTTCATGATCCACGTCAAAGAATTCTGAGAACTGGAAAAGGTGTTTGCAAATATAAAATGCATCTAAATATGGAAAGATTGGAATGCCTTGCAACATCCAGTGAGCAGTCATTGGAGACAGACACAATGTAAATACCCTTGGTACAGTGGACACACCAAAGGATAAGATAAGACTGATAATATACGTCAGCCATAGAAAAATCTTAAAAAATGCCCGAGGTCCTTGCAAAATGGAATATGATAAGCATGCTTTTAGGTCTAATATTACCATGAAGCTGCAGGAGTACTTTAGAAGTAACAAGGTTTGAAGGATACCATCTGAATTTTGGAATCTTGACAGAAAGATTGAGAAAGGAGAGGTCTCAGACTGGCCTTCATATTTCCTTTCTTTCACACCAAAAAATAATACAAACCCATGCCCATAAGAGCTATGGGCACAAGTTCAATCATCCCCCTGAGTCAACACATGGTCTAAAACAGCGATAAACAGGGAAGCCTGGTTTGGAGGATAAAGAGGAGTCCCCTGAAAAGGGGGAGGGAATTTCCATTGCCTTCTGTAGCCCCTGTTGAATAAGTCTTAGAACGCACTTGTCTGAGATAATGTGATGCCACCATGGAAGATGGAAACCTAGACTGAAAAAGGGATTTGAGGGACTGCCATCTTAGGAATGGGGTGAGGGTAGTAGAGACAAATAGCTATTCGCGTTTTTTGGACTGTCCTTGGTTCTGGGAGGCTCCTCTTTTCTTCTCTCTCTTTAAGCCTCACTGCCACTGCTTCTTGAATGTTTTTCTTGTTAGAACTTTACAGACTGCATGCTACATTTCCTGGAAAACAGTCCTGGAAAGGAAGGAAAATGTTTACTAAGCTTTGAAAATGACTGACAAAAAAACTGAACTTGAATCAATTTCCTTCTCTCATCAAACTTTTTAAGGACATCAAGGGCAAAGGGCCCAAATAATACATCTCTATCCAGGGAGTAATTCAGAATCTCAGCTATAACTTCTGGAAGATTTTGAGAATATAACTAAGGAATTCCATTCAGAACTAAACCAGTAGCAGCAGCTCTGGAAGCAGCACCAGAAGAGTCATAAGAAAGGTGATCTGGTTAGCTGAAAAGTAAACACAAAACATTTAAAGAACATTTAACATCTGAAGAAAGAATGTTAACTGTTAACTTTCTCATGTTCTCAATAGAAACCAGTAACAATTTTAACATGTGAGCCTGGCAGTTCAAAATTAGGAAAGTTAAGGTAGCAGAAGAATAAACTTTCTTCCCAATCAGCTATCCTACCATTGTCAGAAGGAATGGGGTTAACATTTACAATGTGTTTATCAGTAGAAGACTTGGATAATTATATCACTGCAGAATTTGATTTGAGATTGGAAAACAAAAAATTGTGTATCTGAAGTACTTTGCATAACCTGTCAAACCTTTGGGAAAAAGGAGTTGGATGCCAGGTATACTGCAAGGTGTAAAGAAAATATTCTGAAAGAAAAACAATACAGGAAGAACAGCTACAGGTTGCATGAACACTACTTGTAACAAACCAAACTACTTTCGCTAGAACACACAGATTTCATTTTGTTCCCAGTGAAACAAAATTCTCATTTTGTTAACAATATCAGAAAAAAAAGATAATTCTTCTGTAGGGAAATACAAAGAAACGTCTTTCTCATAATTAGAATCCTCAGCACGAGGAAGGTAAAGAGAAGAATAAAACTACCCCCACTCACCCCTGTTTATTTGACTGTAAATCACTACCAGACAGAGGGAAATAATTTCCTTTTACCAAAGGTAGTGAGGAACTAGGATGTAACTCATTAAAACAGAGTAATCCTTCAGCAAGTAAAAGCAAATCTTCCCTGTCCACAGATAACGAAACAGTAAGGGACCAACCCATGACAGAAGCACTAGCCTGAGAATCAGGTATATCACCCCATTTGAGTGGTAAACCTTCACCTTTCCTTCCCCTGAACTTGAAAAGAGTAGTTCTCCCTTACTTGGTGACAACAACCCTACAACTGCAGAGGATGTGCCAATCTCCTGGTCCTCAGTGGCTTCCTGGGGAGCTACAACAGAGGGACCAGGAACAAAAGATGGATGGCCTTAGGAATCAGTACTGCCCATAGCACAGTTACCCATCAGTGACTAAAGGCAGTGATGGAGATGACCAGACACTTAAAAGACTCCCTAACAAGTTTTCTTCTTTCGAGCAGGGGAAGCAAGAAAGTACAGTTGTGCAAGAACTTACCATAACAGTAGACATCCTACTGATCACTGTTGTAATATTCTTAACATGGGTTTTCATCTCGCTGATGTCCAGTTGGGGTTCCAAAGCTTTACCTTCTTGAGGGCATACATTCATCGCAATGACATCAGTTCATATGTGTCGAGCTGTACAGGCAGACATACGCACAAGTACCACAGACCATCTCAAAGCCAGTATCCTGAAGATTATGGAGACAGAAAAGTGGTCAGCTAGCAGGGATGCAGCTCGAAGTAGTAAGTCAATTCCCTGAAAAGAGTTTATTAGGTGATAGCTTACTGCAGAGGGAAAGAGAAAAATAGGAGCAGAGGAACAAGAATAGGGGAAGGAGGGAGGGAAAAAATAATGTAACAGTGATCAATAGGACATCTACTGTTATTGTAAGCTCTTACACAATTCTACTATGTCCTGAATGTAATCCCTGTTGCAGTACTCAACAAATGGTTGATTCCCAGAGCTGAAAAAGGTAAAGAAGGGGGGGTTGGTTACAAAGGGGATGAGCTGTCCAAGAGACCAGTCTGGACAAACCTAGCAAAGGCAACAGTGGAGCTAGAAAATGCATCAATCTTGCAATGCTTGGTGAATGTGTGCACAGAGGTCCAGGTGGCCACTTCCCAGATAGACCTCTACACCCTTTTGGAAAGCCCCAGAGGAGGGCACCACCTAATGGAATGTGCTCTTGAGCAGGAACGCAAAGGTTTCTCATACTGTGTGTAACAGAAAGAAATAGCCTTAGATATCCAAGATGCAATGGTTTACTTAGAGACAGGAAACGCAATTTGGAATCTATGACCCAACTTCTGGCTCTAGAATACTTCAAGAGTCCACCCCTTTCCAGAAAGCCATCAAAGAAACCAAAGCTCTTGTGTAATGTGTCCTAACCCTGCCTGGACAGCTTATTATGGTAAGAATAACAAAAAGGAATAACATGACAGTGGAACTCTCCCCACACACCTAAGCAACCTACCTAACCAAACAAATTTTTAATCTCAGCTACTCTCTCATCTTTTTTCCAAATGGAAATGTCCTTGCCACGTGCCAACTTAACCTCCCCCCATTCCACCTTGCACTGATTCATCCAACTACCTCTACTATTACTTCATCCCACCCAAAACAATCCCTCCCCTACCAAAAACTAATTTTCTCTCTAATATCTATTGCACTATACTCTCCAATCTCAAATATACTATTACCCTCTTCATGCATAATATTTTCCTAACCTATTAATGGCTAGTAACTATATATTTTGAAATGTTAAACCTACAATTTGAGTTTATAACAAAAATATTTACTTCATGTAAATGTTGAAATTTCTGTACTGAATTATGTCTTTTCTTTTTTGTAATATTCTGACAAGCCAATTGCAAATGTCATGGAGCTTATCTGTAAATGTTTAATTAGCTGTATAAACTATATCCTTTTGTAACATGTGAAATATAACTTGCAATTATTGTGGAGCTTTTCTCCCCAGGCCTCCACTGAAAACGGGCTCTTCTTGGCCCAGTGGACTTCCCCGGTCATCAAACTTAAATAAATAAATAAAATAAAAATAAAATGAGACAAACATTTGGAATCTGTTGTGAAACTAGTTGTCCTTTCCTCTAATGTTCATAGGAGACAAACAGTGGATCAGCTTCCCTGAAAGCTTCAGTTTGGTTTACATAGTATCTGCGTTGCCTGTGGACATGAAAGAGTGTGAAGAACCTTTTCTCCCTTGTTCTTGGATTCAGGGAAGAAGATCGCTAGAAGAGAGAGTCTGGCTCAAGTTAAACTCAACTTTAGGCATAAAATAAAGGTTAGTTTTAAAAGAAGCCATGTCCTCATGAAAATGAGCTAGAGTTGACTTGACATGAGAGCTTGTAAGTCAGACACTCTTCGAGCAGATGTTGGGCAATGAGTAAAACGAGTCATCCATAAGAATTGCAATTCAGTCTGATGAACTGGTTCAAATGGAAAGAGTAAGCTTTTCAAGCACAAAGTTAAGATTTTAAGTAGGAGCCACCTGTTTCCTATGTGGACGGATATGCAACATCCATCCACAACTCCTTTTTCCCATTCTTGCACATGGGTCAGGGTGTCACTTCAACAGTGACAATCAACTAGAGTCAAGGTTTACACCGCCAGATGGCTAGCCCTGCCAGAGTAATTCATCCATTCCAGACACTCACACCTATGACCAATTTATAGTGTCCAATATAGCTACGGCATGTTTTTGGAATGTGGGAGGAAACCGAAGCATTCAGAGGAAACTTGCGAGAACACATGAAGGACATGAAGGTGCCACACAGATGGCACACCAGCCAAGAATCGAATCGGGGAACCTCTTGCTGTGAGGCAACAACACTAACCGCTGCACCACTGTGATGCCCTAACACTCCATTCAAAAACTGCTAAACGTGAGAACAGTAATGAAAGGGGGATTTAAAGGTAGATGAGCAGAAATGGCCAATAAAAAATAAGAATGGTAGGGGACAGTAATGCACACAAATATTCAAGAGTGACAGACAGCTGGGCCTGCAAAGGGTCCAAGTTCTTGGACTGGAAAATCTTTTCTACTTGCAGACACATGATTTTCTAGTAGCAGTTTTTTTTTTCACCTCTTTTAGTACCTGCTACATGTTCTGAGAAAAAAGGTGCCTAAAAGGTATCAAAATTCTATCATCCATGCAGTTAGTTGAAAAGTTTTCAGGTAAGGGTGTATCAAACAGCCCATGAGCTGTGTGAGTAAATCCACTTCCTGGGGAAGCTTGTGGTAGCTGCCTTTAGCCAGACTGAAAAGAAAGAAGAATGACTGTTGCTTAGTCCAAAACTGAGTAATCGGCACAATTTCTGGAGTCTCTACCTGGATCTTCAGAAGAATCTTGATATCAGTGAAAAGGGAGGAAACACAAGTAGCAGCATTCCCATCCATGGGAATGAGAAGCGATCTGTTTCCTATGCGTGTTTGCAAGGAGTCCTGGAGTAGAATTTCTTAAGTTGTCAGTTCTGACAGGAGGCAAACAGGTCTACTTTTGGTATTCCCCACAGCTGGAGCAATTCTTTGAGAACACTAGGATGAAGTTTCCATTCATGAGGGTCTGGCCAGGTCCTGCTTAGCTCCTTTCTGTTGATTTACAAACTCCTGTTTGAGGGCTTACTGTTGCTTAAATTGCTTACTGAAAAAGGAAGCTGTGGAGGAAATTAATATTTTATTTGTAGGGTTAAATGTTTTGAGTCGCATCATGAATCAACTTTTCCTTTTTATCATACTTCTTGGGCACCTCAGCTGT
>NC_056739.1:1944336852-1944361852 GCF_019279795.1 Protopterus annectens | reverse complement strand
TGTATCGATGATATTTTATATATATATATATATATATATATATATATATATATATATATATGGGTCTACTTTTTTTGTTCGAAATTACATTATTTTGAACAAGAAAAGTATGGTCCCACTTCCGCGAAAGCCGATTCATCGAAGCACAGTACAGTGGGGATAAGGAAATATATCATTTTCCCCACTGTAGTGCAATCTCGGAGTTGGTATATTTAAGTAGCGGGGGTGCAGGGGGGCTTGCCCCCTGCAAAACAATGTTTTTTGTTTGCTTTGTTTTTATTAAGCCGATTGACCGAATTGACGAAATAAACAAAAACATTGTTGCCCCCCTGCACCCCTCACACCCTGTAGTTAGTATATTTAATCTTTGGGAGTGTGTGGGAAGTCCCCATGTAAAAGTTGTTTTTGTGTTACTTTGGTAATCACAAGTGTAACCTGTTGGTTTAAAATTGACATTACTTTTTTCCGATGACTTTGCTGGTGATTATTTTTAATCTCTAATTTTAGAGTTTGTTCAATGTTTCTTGTTTCAAACATCCCAGTGATTGTTCATTATAAACTCTCTCTCTCTCTCTCTCTCACACACACACACACACACACACACACACACACACACACACACACACACACACACATATGTTTATGCACATTTATATATACCCTGGGATTCAGCAAGCAGCCATGCAGGGCAGGGACCGTTCCTGTTCAGCACGGCAGCATGCCATGCATATCTATAAAGGCACACTGCCCTGCTCTAAAATGAACATGGTTTTGTGTACAAGCGCAGGGGGTGTGTCTGAGAGCAGAGTTCTCACAATACACACCCCCCTGCACTCCAGAATTGCCTTTTGGCAATTAAAAATGAACAAGAATGCTCATAATACCCCCCAACCCATCAGGAAAACAAATCTGTGGTCAAAGGCATAAGGGACAATTGTCCCTACCAAGCCAAAAGTTGTTAGGATAACACAGGTAGCATAAACACGTAGCGCACACCTCCCAACCCGTCAGAGTAAGGAATGTGTAAAAAGCCAAAAGGGACAATTGTCCCACAAAGCAGAAAGTTGATAAAATAACAGGTTCAGCATTAGCAGGGATATTTTGAAGGGTATAGGTAAAATAACACACTAAAACTGTTTTTTTTTTATAAATGTGATAAAGTTTAAATGTAGCTGCGTGGGTGTGCCCGTTGCTTAGCTATGCTTAGTCCAGCTTAAACAGCACAAGAAGTTAAATAGCAAGAGACATCCAGCATAGTCAGTATTGCAATAGTGTAGTGGTTAGAGCGTACACTTTGTGAATAACTATTCCTGGTTCGATCCCCACTGTAACCAAGTTGCATTTTACATGTGAAAGCAATACATAAACATTTTTTTTAGTATTACCTACTAAATAACATACATTTGTTAACTGGAGTACTGCATTATGTCCAGATGTGAGGTGTCAGTTTAATAAAGATGTGAAATCCCCATATAAACACAAGTGCCTCATACAGTATAGTCACACATGAATAAATGTAATGAAAGCACATTGGGGGATGTCAGGGACAGCAAACACATTTATAATATATAATGAATGATGAATCAGTCCCATATAGCAGATAGTCTATAAAATGAAAAATAATCAATGCTAAGCATTGCACAGCTCTGCTTACCAGGTGTAAGCATTGTGTAAATATGACTGCTAAGCAATGAGTAGCCCATCTAAGTGGATTTGCCCATCGGTAAGCAGTGCTGAACCTGTCCCTTTAAGCACTGCCAACCTTAGCTAAGCAGGTTTGCCTGTAGCATAGTTTAGCTGAGCATATTCAAAACCATCCAATCACGGCAAAGGGCAGGAAATTGGCCGTATTTAAACCCCCACAGGTGGGAATACAGCTCATAACTGGTTGCAGCTTCCCACTGCAGACAGTATGGCAGGAGTTGGTGAGGGCATGCGTTTCCGGTTGCAGCGCTGGGGCATACAGGAGTCCAAGGTCATGGTAGGGCTCCTGGTACAAAACCATGAAGAGAGACTGCTGCAGGGCCAGTATCAAGGCTCCCAATATAAAGTGGAAGTCTGAGACTGTCTCAACCCTGATCTCACCAGTGCCACTGCTATCCCTCAGACTGGTAAGCAGGTCCGGCACCACTATGCTGACTTGAAGTGGAGAAAGAAGGAGCTCTTGGATGAGTGGGTTCAATAAGCAAGGCAGAGGGGTGATGTCCCATCAGTGTGTAAGTACTCATACTAATAACTGTTTACTGCTGTCCAGCCTGTGTATATCACGGATAGGTATGCCTAAATATTTCTCTATTTCCCTTACAGCTGCAGCTGAGTGGGCTGTGAATCAGGAAGCCCATGCTTGTAGGCTGCAAAGGCTGCGTCGCAAGGCTGGTGAGTAACAATCCTGCTTGTAGTAGTCATACCAAATAAATATAAAGTGGTAGAAAGTCACCTGGCAGTATAAAAACTGTTGTATGGGTTGTACTGAATAAACCAGAAGATATGACAGTAATAGCCCCATATAAGTCATATTTAAATAAAACTGTAACTGCCTTGCAATAATGCTCTAAATCCTGGATTGATTGTGTTTACTCTGGTATTGTATGGCATTTATTGTTGCACTCTCTGAATAGTAATGTTGTGTTAACCACTGTTACCCTCACTGTGCTACATAAAAAATGTCTAGGAATGTCTGTATAAGACTGTTGTAAGTACAAGATCAGATTGTACATCCAAGAGAGACTTAGACAGAAAACACTGAAAAGATAGACAGCAATATCCAAATAGCACATTCTACTGCAACTTAAATTGTATTTTTAACAGACACAGCCATGGTTTGAATCCTGGGAGTGGTAGTTAGCTGTATGCATAACCATACCTCTCAACTATACAGATTTTTCAAAATATCCAGATAATTGGCCCATGTTTTCTGCCTGTTTCTCTGTCTGCCTGGCAAATCAATGGGATGACCTCAGAATTGTAGTCAGGAAATAATGACATACATTTGATTTTCAGACCTCAAAAACTTCAGAAAATGTATATTAAAACAAATCCTGTCACTCTAGCAACTCTCCAAGTTTATGACAACAATATTCAAAACGTCCCTATTTGTACCCCCATGTTGTCAAGCTTTGTCCAGAGTGTGTGCATTAAGAGATTGAGAGATATGTGTATAATATTAACTGGAATCTAGGAATAAATGCAGAAACAGTCAGGTAGTGTTAACAAACATTCCCTCCACGGGTCTGTTAGATAAGAAAACTGTGCCTGTCAATAAAGATTTAAATCCTGGACTGGTAGTGTTTACTCTGGTATAGTATGGACTGACATGTAGCATTTAGTAACATCTGATATCAGAATAGTACTATTGTGTCAACCACTGTTTCCCACACTGTGCTACATAAAAATAAGTGTAGGAATGTCTCTATGGCTGTTGTAATTACAAGGTCAGATTGTACAACCAAGAGAGACTTTGATAGAAAACACTGAAGAAAAAGACAGCAAAATCAAAATAGCACACTCTACTGCAACTTAAATTGTTGTATTTTTAGCAGACACAGGCATGGTTTGAATCCTGGGAGTGGTAGGAAGCTGTATGCATAATTATACCTCTCAACTGTAGAGATTTTTCAGAATGTCCAGATAACTGGCTCATATTTTCTGCCTGTTCCTCTGTCCCCCTGGCAAATCAGTGGGATGATCTCAGAATTTTAGTCAAGAAATAATGGCATACATTTGATTTTCAGACCTCAAAACCTTCAGAAAATGTATATTAAAACAAATCCTGTCACTCATGCAGCTCTCCAAGTTTATGACAGCAATATTCAAAACATGTCCCTATTTGTACCCTCATGTTGTCAAGCTTTGTCCAGAGTGCTACCATTAAGAGATTGAGAGGTATGTGCATAATATTAACTTTGAATCTGGGAATATGTGTAGAAACAGTCAGGTTTTGTTAACAAACATTCCCTCCACAGGTCTACCAGGTAAGAGATGTAAGAATTTAGCTATAAGACAGTTGAAGTATACACTGTGTACAAACATACCACTGCCCAAACCAAGGCCATAGGGTATTGCAATAACACCTGCACCTTAATGATTAGAGCAATGATCATTAAAGTTGTGAGTACTACAAGGATATATAAGTTGTTAATTGACATCTCCCCCCATGTCTATATTATAAGATCGACGGTTGAAAACATCGAACAACATATGGTCGACACTGTATGGTCGATGTCTTCAAACATCAACCTTATAAAAACACACAAAAAAAAAGTACTCTAACGGGTTTAAACAGGAGGGCAAGCCCCCCTGCACCCCCCACATGGGGGCTGCACCCCCTGCTACTTAAATATACCAACTCCGAGACCACACTACATTGCAGTAAACGGAAATATCCTCTTACGGACATTTCCGTTTACACGCTCGATATTCTGAGCATTCCATATTCTCATGTCAACAATGTCAGATTCGACATTGTCGGCTTTTGAGAATATAATACAGACCACCCCACCATAAATCCAACAATAATCTAAATACACAAATCAATGGATATGTTTACACCAAACCTACTGTTGGGACATATGTCCTATTGTTCAATAAATATTGAAATGTATTTCTATTAATGTTCCATGTTGAAATACTATCATTGGTGGCCTGTTGCTATCAATGTAACCTGCATGCCATTGTAATGGCCACTGTGGTCCCATATATGCATGTGTTCTGTTTGCTATGCAACTGTTCCAAATCTGGTGTTTTGGGTTAATGGGAATATCTATGCATGCTGTTATAATTAATCCTGGATTGTGTTGACTATTACTAACCCACATATGTTTTAAAACTGCAACACCATAGCACGTATGGGGAGGCCAGTCCCAGCGGAACCACCTCTCCCACCTCATATGGCCGTGGCACCGGGTCCCAGCATGCCTAGGACCCACCCTGAGACCACCTCGTCCGCTGGTCCTGCACCACGTTCGGGTGGAACTACCTCAGGGGGTGGGGCTCATCCCCCCTGGGAGCGGGCACAGACAGGATCCTGTCACCCAAAGTCAGGTCCGGGGGATTGGTGCATAGCGAGCCCTTAAGGGAGTTTGGAGATCTGCTACTCCAGCTTGAGGGCTGCATGGCACATTTAGAGGGTCAGCCTGCCCCTCCTGCTCAGCCCCCAGCACAGCCACCCTCGGGGCCATGAAGGTGCAGTGGTGACTGCCCATTGGTGGGGACCTCAATCCCACTGTTTCCATTTAGGGGCTCATGGGCTTCTGATTTTCAAACACCCCTCCCCATCCAAGTTGTTTACCTCTCACATGTGTCATATACTACACCTGTATGCTGTCTTGTCTGTCTTCCTGCCCAACCTACCTTCCCAAATATACATATTATCCTTCCCCAACATCCCACTCTCACCTTAAAAAAAGGCAATCTGTTCCCCCCCAAAATTTTGACCCATACATAGCTGTGCATTTTGCATATGTGTCCACTGGACACATGTAATCTGGTCTAATGGGCTTCATAACACATTATTGTTGTCCTCACCCCTCTCTCAGGAGTTTGAGTGTCCAAATCTACCTCCAAATTCAGTACATGTGCACAGCTGTTGCTATATAAGAAATTGACAGCTATGGACCTTCCCTACACCCATCCTGCACATGCCTAGCTAGTTTCCCTTTTGTTTTTCCCTCTGCATGCCCCCTTTTTCACCACTTTCCTATCACCACTTTTTTCTTTTCTTTTAAAGAAATTAGTGCAGGGGTAAGGGGGAGTAAGCTCTTTTAAGCAGTAGTAAGTGGGTTTAAGCCTGTTTGCATGGTGGCAAGCAATGACTACAGAGATTAAGCACTGTCAGGCTGTCTCTAAGCTTATTTAACTGGAAGTTAGCATTGCTTACCACTGCGCAAAGCCACTTACAACTGCTTAAAAGTGCTTTAATCAGTATCCAACAGCTCTTGTACTGCCCAGCAACAAAATAACCAGCCGTTGCAAGACTCGAACCCAGGACCCTGCACACCATAACAATTTACCACTAAGCCATTTGCGATATACATTAACGTGATGTTTTCTCAACAAATCATGCAACACAGTCATTCAACAGTAGGGAAAATGTATTTATATATGTATGTATGTATATATAAATATATATATATATATATATATATATATATATATATATGTGTGTACATACATATATATATATATATATATATATATATATATATATATATATATATATATATGTATTGCATTCGCACATTGGATCCACATTCTGAACCTCTCACTGCAAAACATCTGACCAAAGGCACTGTTAATGGGCTCACAATAGGGATCTCTTGTAATTATTGCCATTATTCTTTCCTCCACAGCTGAACTGATCTGCCTTGCGACACAATAACCAGCACTTGCAAGTCTTGAACCCAGGACCCTGCACAACATAGCCACAACAACTTAACAGTAAGCCATCTCAACTGCAAGATATCAGGATGATTTCTCTAACATATCATGCAGAACAGTCAGCCTACCATAGGGAATGTACAATGTGGAAGCAGTAAACATTCCAATGATACATACACACACGCACACACACACACATATATATATATATATATATATATATATATATATATATATATATATATATACATACATACACCTATAAATATCTAACTACTTACAGGTATGTATAAAAAGAGTATATATAGAGGGTGCACAGCATATCAAACAGCCATTATTCCTACAATTGCTACCTTTTCAAATGGCCAGTGTTTGATTTTTTCCTACAAATGAGAATTATTGCATAAAACATATACCCACACACAATGCAAAGGACATGACACCACACACATTTGCATACATGGAAAGGTTTATTTGTGTACTATTTCAGTTGTGTATGCCATTTCTTATGGCAGTTAGGTGTTTGAATACATAATAACTGATTAATGCAACTCTCAAACAAAACATATGATATAGTGATCTGCAAAACATAACATACTTTGTTGTCTGGGCTAAGGCCTTCAAGTAGTACAACAGTAAAAAACACACTCGCCTTGAAGATAAGAACCAATCAACACTTAATTACAGATGTAATTCCCCAGCATCCAATTACACTCTGTACTCATCCCCTAGGGGAAAAATTATTAGTTGTCACAATGTAAATGTATCTGTTACATAACAATGTTTAAATTAAAATGTCACTATCACACTGACAAACAGAACTGTGTGTAAGACAGTAAGCTCTAGCCCGCCACTGTTCCCATGGTGAAATGTACAAAAATGTACAGCCATATATCTTAATATTTCTTACTACTGATATCCCTCACATGTAACAGCCTAGGTTAAAAACATGTAATACCCCTCTTTCATAAAATGTCTTACAAGGGTATATAACAGTGTTCTCTATACACTGACCTCCGGACTGTACAAGGTCACACATGTTTTGTCCAGTTGTAGCCCTCATTTATATGGACCCTGCCCCACCATTTGTATGGGAGTCCACAACATCACTGGAATGATAGCAGGAATGCCAGCACTAAATAAAGATAGGCCATTACCTAACAACCTCTTACTGTATGACATCTACACAAAGCCTGGTATATAGGTCGAGGATAGAGGCTGAAACACAGGGCCATATTTGAAATACTGCTGTTATACACTGTGAAAGTTGCTGGTGTTACAGGATTGGTTGTGACATACCCTTACTCAGGAATATGAAGTCAGAAACACAAATGGATGTTGCCATGTACTGATAGCAATCAACAGAGAGAATGCCACTGATATGTCAGAGACAAGACCTGTGTGGTGAACAGACAAAACATAACAGCCAATTCTCTGGCCGTCATGTGGATAGGCCCACAGTTGAGAGCTATGCAGACAGACTGCATTCCATGCAAAACTAGCATGCACGCACAAACCCTGTACAACTAGCAGTATTCAATGCATATAATAGCAATACTCACACACTGTCCCTAGGTCTGGAACCTTATACAAACATGTAGTTGGCCTGTGACCACAAGTCCTGTTGTAAGAGGTATTGCTACCTGCTGTCTGTAAAACTGCTGCCCACACACAGGAAAGATGTCTTCAATACAGGAAAGGTAAAAGGACAATGCTCACATGATGTAGTCATTTATAGTAGTGGGTTGCTATGACATTGGCTATTGGAAGTACTACACAGCTGGCTGCATGCAATTAGCAAGTGGGGAACACCAATTGGTGCAGAGGCCATCACCTGATCATGAGCATCACCTACAAAAGCTATGCTGCAACCTATTCAAATTAGCTCAATCCCTGTAGTGGAGAGAGAGAGAGAGAGAGAGAGAGAGAGAGAGAAAGAGAGAGAAAACCAAAAACAAAAAACAAACAAACAAAAAAAAACCCGAAACAAATATACTACAAAAAAAAATAAACCAAACAAGCAAGACATCCAAGTGGTAAACAGAAGAGAGCGCAATAATAAAACAGGAATGTGAAACATGTCAACATGTAACTGAATGTAATACTTGGTCTGTAATAATGGGACAGATGATATTGACAGATTTATATGTGCGATCAAGACTCGCTATAATGATGTGCTGCTGAACAACTGCTATGGACATAGCATCTGGCCCTGTGGGCAGTGGGCCATAACTGTCAACTGTGCAGATCTGCACAGAATGTCAAGATTTAAGCCATCATAGTGTTTGTTCTATTCATCCAAGCATGTATATTAGTCTGGCAAATAGCTGACGGTGGAAGTAATGAAGTCATGATAGACGCATGAGTTTCAGACCCCACCACCTTCAGAACAGTCATGGCAATGTAAAATGTATCATGCACAAACTTCATAGGTTTGTAATAGGCATATCTATGATCTTTCCCTATATAGCCCCCCCCTAATGTTAGGCTGTGTCCACAAGTGACGCTATGTTTCGTAGCAAGGCAGAACAGTGCAGCTGTGGAGGAAGGAGGTTCAGAGTGTGGATCCGATGTCTGAATGCACTCTCTCTCTCTCTATATATATATATATATATATATATAAATATATATATAATATATGTATATAGACATGTATGTCTAACATAGCCACTTGGGATGCACAAGCCAGTGCATTTCTTTGTGCCGGTCCCAAGCCCGGATATATGGGGAGGGTTGCATCAGGAAGGGCATCCGGTGTAAAACCTCTGCCAAATTACTGATGCGGAGAACATTTCATAATTACATACCGGTTTGATCGAGGCCTGGGTTAACAACAACCGCCACCAGTACTGTTAGCCAACAGAGTGTTTGTGGAAAGTGGGCTACTGTTGGCCGAAGAAGAAGAGGAGGGGGAAGGCATGCCCAAAGGCAGGAAGAGAGGAGGAAGGTTAGGAGTGTAGTACTGAGGGTAGGAACTTTGAATGTTGGCAGTATGACTGGTATAGGAAGAGAGCTAGCTGATATAATGGAGAGAAGGAAGGTTGATATATTGTGCGTGCAAGAGACCAGATGGAAGGGAAGTAAGGCCAAGTGTATAGGAGGTGGGTTCAAATTGTACTATCATGGTGTGGATGGCAGAAGAAATGGGGTAGGGGTTATCCGAACGGAACAATATGCCAAGAGTGTTTTGGAGATGAAGAGAGTGTCTGATAGAGTGATGTTTATGAAGCTTGAAATTGATGGTGTAATGATGAATTTTGTTACTGCATATGCTCCACAAGTTGGGTGTGCGATGGATGAGAAAGAAAAATTTTGGAGTGAGTTGGATGAAGTGGTGGTGAGTGTACCCAAGGGTGAGAGACTAGTGATTGGAGCAGACTTCAATGGGCATGTTGGTGAAGTGAACAGAGGGGATGAGGAAGTGATGGGTAGGTATGGTGTTAAGGAGAGGAATGCAGAAGGTCAGATGATTGTGGATTTTGCGAAAAGGATGGACATGGATGTGGTGAATACGTATTTTAAGAAGAGGGAGGAGCATAGGGTGACGTACAAGAGTGGAGGAAGATGCACACAGGCGGATTATATCCTATGTAGGAGAGCCAGTCTGAAGGAGATTGGAGACTGTAAAGTGGTGACTGGGGAAAGTGTAGTTAAGCAGTATAGAATGGTGGTCTGCAGGATGATGTTGGTGATCAAGAAGTGGAGGAGGAGTGTGAAAGCAGTGCCAAGAATTAAATGGTGGAAGTTAAAAAGGGTGATTGTGAGGTGGAGTTCAGGGAAGAGTTAACTCATTCCCTCCAGTACAGCTCTTTTGAGTGTGTACCTTTAACTCCCAGTGGGTGTGGCTTAAGCCTTTAAAAAATGAATGTATCACCTTACAGTTCTAATAAATACTCATTGACAGAGGTCAAATATCAATACAATTGTGTTTGCCATCATGTATGCTTCAAGATAAAATATTCTGATACCTTGTAAGTACCATGGTGTTTGGAATTATTAATGCAAATATGAACAAGCAATATTTAATGCCTAGAGGAGCAGTAGGAGGTAACTGCAGATGCACCTGGAGACATCACTCGGCTGTAATGAGTTAAGACAGGCACTGGGAGGCAATGAAGAGTTACCGAATAGTTGGGTAACTACAGCAGAGCTAGTAAGGGAGACTGCTAGGAAGGTGCTTGGTGTGACATCTGAACATAGGAAGGAGGACAAGGAGACATGGTGGTGGAATGAGGAAGTACAGGAGAGTATACAGAGGAAGAGGCTGGCAAAGAAGAAGTGGGATTCTCAAATAGATGAAGAAAGTAGACATGAGTATAAGGAGATGAGGCGCATGGCAAAGAGAGAGGTGGCGAAGGCTAAGGATAAGGCATATAGAGAGTTGTATGAGAGATTGGACACTAAAGAGGGAGAAAAGGACCTGTACCAATTGGCTAGACAGAGAGACAGACCTGGGAAAGATGTGCAGCAGGTAAGGGTGATAAAGGACAGTGAGGGAAACGTACTCACAAGTGAGGAGAGTGTGTTGAGTAGATGGAAAGTGTACTTTGAAGGGCTGATGAATGAAGAGAATGAGAGAGAGAGAAGGTTGGATGATGTGAGGATAGTGAATCAGGAAGTGAAGCAGATTAGCAAGGAGGAAGTAAGGACAGCTATGAAGAGGATGAAGAATGGAAAGGCTGTTGGCCCAGATGACATACCAGTGGAAGCATGGAGGTGCTTAGGAGAAATGGCAGTGGAATTTTTAACCAGATTGTTTAATGACATTTTGGAAAGTCATAGGATGCCTGAGGAGTGGAGAAAAAGTGTTTTGGTACCTATCTTTAAGAATAAGGGTGATGTGCAGAGCTGCAGTAACTACAGAGGGATAAAATTGATCAGTCACAGCTTGAAGTTATGGGAAAGAGTAGTGAAAGCTAGGTTAAGAAGGGAGGTGATGATTAGTGATCAGCAGTATGGTTTCATGCCAGGAAAGAGCACTACAGATGCAATATTTGCTCTGAGAGTGTTGTTGGAGAAATACAGAGAAGGTCAGAAGGAGTTGCATTGTGTCTTTGTGGACTTAGAGAAAGCATATGACAGGGTGCCTAGAGAGGAGTTGTGGTATTGTATGAGGAAGTCGGGAGTTGCAGAGAAGTATGTAAGAGTGGTACAGGATATGTACAAGGGTAGTGTGACATTGATGAGGACTGCAGTGGGAGTGACAGATACATTTAAGGTGGAGGTGGGATTACATCAAGGATCAGCTCTAAGCCCTTTCTTATTTGCAGTGGTGATGGACAGGTTGACAGATGAGATTAGACAGGAGGCCCCATGGACTATGATGTTTGCAGATGACATTGTGATATGTAGTGAGAGTAGGGACCAGGTTGAGGAGACCCTGGAGAGGTGAAGATATGCTTTAGAGAGGAGAGGAATGAAAGTCAGCAGGGCTAAAACAGAATATATGTGTGTAAATGAGAGGGAGGGTAGAGGAATGTGTTGATAAAGGTGGATGAGTTTAAGTACTTGGGATCAACAGTTTAGAGTAATGGTGAGTGTGGAAGAGAGGTGAAGAAGAGCGTACAGGCACGGTGGAATGGGTGGAGAAGAGTGTCAGGAGTGATTTGTGACAGACGGGTACCAATAAAAGTGAAAGGGAAGGTCTACAAGAGGGTAGTGAGACCAGCTATGTTATATGGGTTGGAGACTGTAGCACTGACAAAAAGGCAGGAGTCACAGCTGGATGTGGCAGAGTTAAATATGTTAAGATTTGCACTGGGTGTGACTAGGATGGACAGGATTAGGAATCAGTATATTAGAGGGTCCACTCAGGTTGGACAGTTTGGAGACAAAGCAAGAGAGGCGAGATTGCGTTGGTTTGGACATGTGCTGAGGAGGGATGCTGGGTATATTGGGAAAAGGATGCTAAGGATGGAGCTGCCAGGTAAGAGGAAAAGAGGAAGGCCTAAGATAAGGTTTATGGATGTGGTGAGAGAGGACATGCAGGCGGTTGGTGTTAAAGAGCATGATGCAGAGGACAGGAAGAAATGGAAACAGATGATCCGCTGTGGCGACCCCTAACGGGAACAGCTGAAAGAAGATGATGATGATATAGACATGTATGTCTACATATATACAGACACACCCATATATATATAAATATATATATATATATATATATATATATATATATATATATATATATATATAGAGAGAGAGAGAGAGATGTGTATGTCCTCATATATACACACACATATGTATATATATATATATATATATATATATATATATATATATATATATATATATATATATATATATATATATACATACATTTTTCCTACTGTTGAATGACTGTGCTGCATGATATGTTTGAGAACACATCACACATATCTGCAGCTCACACAAATAGAAATTGTGGAGAACACACTAAAAATCTACGTTCCAGACAGCCATAGTGAAATCCTTTAAGAAAATGTCCAATGCAGATCAACACTCTTTAAAGCACTTTAATAAAATGTAGTTTAAAACTATAAAACCTTAAAAGTAAAACAATACATAAATCCAGTGATGAGCGCTTTTGGGCTCCTGCCTTTCATCAGATAATTTATAACTGTTCCCAATTCTGCTTTTAACTAGATAACAACCAACCACATTTCAGTATTGTACCCGCCTATTTTTTAGGGCGGGTTTCACAGGGATATACTCATTAAGCCCTGGATACCTATGTGCCTGAAGCTCTATTATCCACTTTGTTTCCTCTCTTTCAGTGTAGTTTTTTTATATCTCCCCCTCTAAAACTCTTGTATACATTCCAAATTGCCCTAAATTTAAATTGGTGTCTCTTATTTTCTTTTACATGTCTGTACAGAGCATTATATTGATTCTTGGTTCTAATCGAAGATAAGTGTTGTAGTATCCTAACTTTAAAAATATTGTTTGTTTTTCCTACATAGAAGCAGGGACACTGCTGACATTCAGCTAAATAAACAATATATGTGGTCCTGCAAGTGGCTTTTGCCTTAAAATCAAATTTTCTTCCTGTAATCGGGTGTCTAAATTCAGTATCTTTATTAATGAACCCACATGCTGAGTGTTGATCTGCATTGGACTTTTTCTTAAAGGATATCTGCAGCTCAGATGGCTTAGAGGTAAATTGCTGTGGCTATGGTGTGCAGGGTCCTGGGTTAGACACTTGCAAGGGCTGATAATTTATTTGCTGGCCAGAACAAGGGCTGTTGGATACTGAGTGATTAAGGCACCTGTAAGCAGTTGTAAGCGGATGCGAGTTGGGCAGCTATGTATGGTGTGACATTTTTGTTGGGAACATATTGCCCTTTTTTTTGTTAAGGTGAGAGTAGGATGTTGGGGAAGGATAGTAGGTATATTTGGGGAGGTAGGTTGGGTCAGAAACAGACACAACAGACAAGACAGCATACAGGGGCGGTATATGACACATGTGGTGGATAAACACCTTGGACAGGGAGGGGTGTTTGGAAATTGGAAGCCCATGAGCCCCCAAATGGAAACAGTGGGACTGAGGTTCCCACCCATGGGCAGTCACCAATGCAGCTTCACAACCCTGAAGGTGGCTGTGCTGAGGGCTGAGCAAAAGGGGCAGGCTGACCCTCTAATTGTGCCACGAGGGTCTCAAGCTGGTGTAGCAGATCCCCCAAAATTCTCTGTGGCGCTCCCTATGCACCAGACCCTGGACCTGACTTCAGGTGACAGGATCCTGTCTGTGCCCACTCCCGGGGGGGGACGAGCACCATCACCTGAGGTGGTTCCACCTGAAGGTAGTGCAGGACCAGTGGATGAGGAGGTCCCAGGTTGGGTCCCAGATGTGCTGTGGCCTGGTGCTACAGCCAAATGAGGTGGATGAGGTGGTTCTGCTGGGAACAGCCTTCCCAAACATGCTCCTGTGTTGCAGTTTTAGAACATATGTAGGTAGCAATAGTCAACACAATCCAGGATTAGTTATAACAGCATGCATAGATATTCCCATTAACCCAAAACACCAGATTTGGAGCAGTTGCATAGCAAGCAGAACACATGCATATATGGAACCACAGTGGCCATTAGAATGGCATGCAGGTTACATTGATAGCAAAAGGCCACCAATGATAGTGTTTCAACATGGAACATGAATAGAAGCACATTTCAATATTTGTTGCACAATAGGATATATGTCCCAACAGTAGGTTAGGTGTAAACATACCCATTGATTTGTGTGTTCAGATTATTGTTGCAGATATGGTGGGGTGGAGAGAGATGTCAATTAACAACTATTATATCCTTGCATTATGAGGTCCTCAGACCTTTTTTTCTGTTTATGTCGTCCAGGTACCATGTCTTGGGAGCAACTCCCTGCTTATACTCCACAGGAGAATGATATAATAAAAAAACTTCCTTGAGCATCACCACAGAACCCTTTTTGGGCATACGGCCCATGATCTGCAGGAGAGGACTGCCCTGTGGAATGAGCCCGTCCACAGGGTAAACGATGCTGGTGTGCATAACCACAGTTATGAGCAGTAGCGGCATCATTGCACTGATCTCATCCGCCATGCCCGTCAGTGTGCTGCTGCAGTTAGGAAGGACCAGCTAGCCACAGGTGGGGTCATGCCATCCAGCCCCTACTGACACATGCTGAGGAGCTCCTCACCAGCCTTGGGGAACCCGCCCACCAGCCAAGTCAGTCCTGATGATAGCATTGTGGAGGTGGTTGCTACCCACACAATGGGTGAGGAGTGTGCAGGTAAAGCCCCAGGGCACATTAGTAGACCACTGTTGCTTATCCATCTTCATCTGTAAAGTATCTTCATGCATATGTCAGATAACATAGTCTGTTGCTGCAGTGTAGTAATGAACAGATGTGCATAATCTCTAGTATTGTGGGTTTATACTGTTGATGTACTGAAATGCTGCTAGCACCCTGTACCAATGCCACAGGTGTGGGTACTGACATTACATCTCTCACACAACTATGTAGGTCCCTCTGATATACCTCTGGAGCAGCAGCCTGTAGCTGTTGAATATGGAGTTGTTTTGTTTAGATTTGCCAATACACCGACCATGTTATGGCCATGGTATTTGCCATGCACACATGTAGCACACCTACCCACAATGCATGCTGTACATTTTCACTTATTGTTGCTGTTAACTGCAGTGCATCACAGTGGTCACCATGGTGGCATATCTGAAGGGTATGTAAGAGTTCTGCAGTATACCTAACAACCTGTCAGTGCAAGATGTGTGGACAGAGATGAACATAATGGTGGGACAAATGGCCTACAGTAGGGGCATGTCTGAAACATTACCCTTATACAGTGGCTACAATAGTGCATACACCACTATTACAATGGCAACTATTACAGATCTACACAATGGCATATCACAATACCACATTACACACCTTTTACAACCTATAATGTAATCCTAACATGAGCAATGAATGTGTAATATGGAATCCTATGTTATGACAACAAATATGGGGAATATATACCTTAATAAACACTGGAAGCATATGTGCGCACACACTCCAAATAACATATTGTGGAAGCAGCTTTTGAGGCACTGACAACATTCACACTTCTTGAGTATGCACCTTCCATCAAGTACAGGGCCTCAATGTCACATCAAGCAATTGTTTGCTGTCCAAGAAGTATGTCCATAACATTTGTCCACTCACCTGCAACAGAGGCAGCTGTGGCTTGCACATATCTTACAAACCATGGAATGGATCCCATATCCAAAAGGTAGCACTTAGGAGTGGGAGACATAGCCTTACCTCACCATTGCATATACCATGGCAAACAGTGCAGTCATGTATGTGACTATGAAATATGGGACAACATTAATGTAGAAAATAAACAGATGCCCATCCAAGACAGATGACAACACATGTTGCAAACTGGTCATGGAGGCTGCCCAGAAACATGCAGCAACACTGAGGGACTTGCAGGAATGTCTAGCAAGTACTGCCTGTGCAGTACCTGTGTCAGCAATCATCTGGACTCTGCATACGTGTGGCCTAAGGGTTAGGGTCATATGATGGAAGAGTTGTTCCACAGGAAACATCATCCAGGGCTCTCTACAGGTAGCATATGCATAACATCAAGTCTCCCAAAGGCATGTGTTGCAATGTGTAATGGTGTACCAAGAGCAAGGCTGAAACCTACAGACAGTATTCATAAAGATACATGTAGTTCACAAGCAACACCTCACTCCACCTCAGGCCTACCATCCCCATCTGTATCTTGCTGGTGCCAGTGTACACCTTTAGGTTTGCTGTTCAATAGTAGGAACTAGATCAGTAGACATGGTGTTTTGGATTTGGAACACTGCAAAATGACACTCATCTGTGGCCCGTAGTTGTCAAGCATCTGCAATAAGGCTGAGGACAGGGAGGAGTGTCATCTTGAAACACAACAGTGAACTGAAGCATACATCCAAAGCTCGCTAAGAATGGCTGTATCTGAAAACAGTCAAGGTCATGAATTGCGTCAGACATAACCCTGACTCCACAGCAATAGTGAAGGCACTGAGTAGCCTCCAAGGTCTGTGCACATGAGCTGACCTTGCAATCTGGCAGAGTTTGGGGACATTTGAGGGTGGAGTGACCAAATAATAGCAAGTGAAGATGGGCCATGCTAGTATACCCTTTCCAGGAATAGTGACTGCTGTAGTTCACCTTTCCAGGAATAGTGACTGCTGTAGTTCACTTAACAGGTGCTACAACAAACCGTCATGTTAAGGGTGTGCACACTTATGCAACCCACATATTGTATGCATCTCAATCAGCATCTGCACAACTAACACATTTGTTTGATACTGCATTTGATTGCACAGGTCATATGTCACATATCAGGTGTGTGTAATGTTAACATATACAGTATTGTGGCCCCACTGGATATCAGGGAAGAGGCTGGCATGTCAATAAGGGTGTGTACACTCCTCATAACCACAGTAAGCTGTGAAGGTTATCAGTGTAATTGGATTTTATTGCTCATACATGCACTGCTGATGATGATATCTGCAAATCAGAGGTCAGGCATTCAGTATTGACATCTGTCCTCATATCATCCCAGGTATGCGTCAGACAAACACATAGAGACAGTGAGCAACAGAGCAAACATAACTGCCACACATATACACATTCAGTAATGGTGTGTACACTCGTGAGATATAGTGCACAGTGCATGCCAGGGTGCTGAACAGGTGCACAACAATACTGTGTATATGGGTGCAGTGTGTTCCAGGGGAAGGGGCATCATCTACTAACACAACTCATGCATCACAGATATGTATCATGTTGATAACAATGATTGAGTATAGCTGCCATGCATGCTGATGAGTGCCATATGTCATGCATGTTGACTGTTGGGTAATGAGAGGTCTGTGTAATATATTTGTGCCACTTCACCTATAAGTGTGTGTGTGTGTGTGTGTGTGTGTGTGTGTGTGTGTGTGTGTGTGTGTGTGTGTGTGTGTGTGTGTGTGTGTGTGTGTAGAGGTAAGCAATGATGTACAGGTCTTAAATTATGTTTTTTTCTTTTCCCCTCACAGGTGGCGAGGTGGGTCAGGGTCCCTCCTGCAGGCAAACTGATGTTAGTGTCTATACAGAATCTGACAATGATGATAGGTATGGTGAGGCACAGGCAGGGTTATCAGGGGCTGAAGCTGTGTCATCGGATGACATCCCACTTTTATCCACCTTATCCCCGCACACAGTCACAATACCTGTATATATATATATATATATATATATATATATATATATATATATATATATATATATATACCCCATCACCAGTGGCCATAGATGAGGGAGAGTTGGCAGGTGGTGGCATGGGACAGGACAGTGTGGTGGCTATGGCAAGTGTGTCTGCCCAAAGCAGCCATAGCCAGATGACCAGTGAGGTATCATACAGGCAGATGTACAGGGGTGCTCATAGGAGGGCTGCTGGCCATCATGCCCCTGGCAGAAGTGCCACATCAGGTGTCACCAGATGCATTTTTTGGGCCATCATGGAGGCACAGGCATGCATGGAACATTATACCAGACAGAGTCTGAGGCTCCAGAGGGCTACTCATTCTGCTGTACATGACAACATCCGTGATCTTGCAGGTCCCCACCGTTATTTTGCAGAGGTTCTGGATAGACAGTTGGGGAGATGGTGGGAATCCTCGACTGTGCAATGTCTGTGTTAGAGCATATGGTGGGAGTAGGGCAACAGCCACATGGATGTAGGTCAGCAACACCAACAGGTGGAGGTCTACGTGGATGTGCAACAAGTCACAGCCACTTATGTAGTGGCAGTACCAGCACCAGCACTGCAGGGGGGGTATTGTCCACACCACAACACAGCAGACCATGTGCATGTGGTGTTTGTCAGTCCCAACAGGGACCTGGATCCAGCAGACATTTGTCATCATAAGGGGAGTGTACCATATCTGGGCATGTACCTGGTAGTGCATGTGGAACCCTTGGCAGGCACAGTTTTCATGCCCATGGCTGGCCATGGTGAAATGCACACACACATCACCAACACAGCTAGGGTACCTCCATACCTACACACACAGCATCTGCATAGCCCACTTGATAATGAAACCCCCTAACACACACACATGATGTCAACCAAATGGCTCAGCCTAGGTGTCTGGCAAACCCAAAACACACCCTGTGCATATGATGATACCTGTGCTAAATCCCTGTCATCCATACCATCGATGCAGGGACAGGCTAATATGGTTCTGATGCACAGGGTGAATGTACTAAGGTTTAGCAATGTAATGCTGTGTAACATGTTTTCAGCTGGAACATTTAATGCTTACATGTCAGGATGTGTAGCTGTCCAGCCATGATGCATTATAGCTGTTATTAACAGTGACTGACTGTGGTCTCCATAATGTATTCAGTTTGTGTTGTAGCTGTCTATGCGTCAGCAGGATGTTGGCCTGCTGTTGTTTCCTACAAGGGGTATGGCACTGTGGTGACACATTGACTGTGTCATATCCTTGGTACAGCTGAACACAAGTAACAGGTCTGTATAACAGTTACTGCATGTGTCACATGGCTGATAGGTCTGAGGGGTGTATAGAGGTGAGTGCATGGTGGCTAATGTCAGCAGACCTTCTACAGTGGACAATGGCAAGTGTACTGGGTGGCACACACTACATGTTTGTGAATAACACACACACACAGAGGCTTTGGTGTTGATGCAATACTGTACACATGAATGTACTTAATTTTGCAGTGAACCCATTTTAGTCTATGTAATTCCTCCATGACAATAGGCAAAACATCACATCAGTAAATAATCAGTCTGCCAGTTTAATGTCATTGACAATGGTACTGGCAGGGTATATGTCCTCTTCCCCAATGTAGTGCAATCCTGGAGTTGGTAAACATAGGTGTGCTGGTGTGGGTGGCACAGCCCTCCACTTTGGAGGGTGTGGGGTGGTGTAGAACCAAACATAGTGTGATTGACAACTACTTAACCTGTTAACATAAACTGTACAGTATTACAGCAGACTAAGCAGAGGGATACACACAACAATAACTCCAATGAGGGTGGCTATGCCCGCAACATCCACACCCAACTATATATACCAACTCCAGTATTGTTGTACAGCTGTACAGTGGGGAAGAGGGCATTTACACGACTACTACTAGTTTTGATGGAATGAATTTCCGCAAGATGATTCCTTTGAAATGTTCATAGGTTCATAGGTTCATAGGTTCATACTAGGCTATCTGCCCGAGGGCATTTACAAGCCTAGCCCATTGTTTTGTGGCTTACGCCACCCCTTAGTATGGGGAACTATACCCATTATTTTGCTGTGCCTCTGTCGAGCAGTGACACTGAGGTAATCCCTGGGGTATATCTGCGATCTCCCATCCATTGGTCAAGATTTCTCTTGAACAAGGCCAGCGAGGTGCTCTGCCTCACATGTACCGGGATTTTGTTCCACAGCATAGGGAGTCTTTGGGTGATGAATCTATCCCTCCAGCACGTCCTATTAATAGCCGTGTCGAGGTTTAAGTCTCCCGCCCTTGTGGCTCTGATGGATCTAGATTTTTGAGGTGAAGCATATTCATCAAATCTGGGTTTGACATGGCCTTGTATGTTAGGCAAAGGTCACCTCTGAGCAAGCGGTAGACTGAATAGAGCTGGAGTTCTTTCAGTCGGGCAGCATAGGATAGATTTTGAGACCCTTTATCCTTTTGGTGAGGAACTTTTGTGGCCTCTCCAGCTGCTGCAAGTGTCGGGTCAGATACATTCCGAATGGGGCATTGTACTCAATCATTGGTCTGATGAGTGATGAGTAAAGGGAGACTATAACCTCCCTTGATCTAGATGAGAATCCCTTCATGATAAGGTGGGCAATGTAGAAGGTCTTCCTAACTACTTTAGCTACATGGGTGTCGAATGACAGACTACTATCAACCTGGGTCCCCAGGTCCCTGATAACTTCTTCTGTGCTCAGTGGATTGCCACCTATTTGGTAGCTAGGGGTAACCTTGTTTTTCCAAGGGTATAACTATGCATTTTTGGCATTTAACTTTAGGCCGTGGCTCTGGCACCAGTTATCCGTTTCTGTGAGACCCTTCTGAAGGATATCTGTGTCAGATGTGTTTTCTACTATGGCCCAGTTTGCAGTCATCTGCAAACTTTGTCAGCCATAACCCTCCTGTGTTTGCTTGTACTTCAGAAAAGTAGATGCCAAACAAGAGTGGGCCCAGGACTGAGCCCTGTGGGACACCACTTGTGACAGGCTTTGAGTCTGACATGGTGCCAGCAACTCTGACCCTGTGGGTTCTGTCACTCAGCCAGTTTGCAACCCATCTTGTGATGTATGGGTTAACATTTAAGCTGATGAGTTTTTCAATGATACCCGAGTGGGGTATTGTATCGAAGGCCTTAGCCAGATCGAGGTAGGCTGTATGGACTGCCTTTCCCTCATCAATGGCTTTGGTGACTGTTTGAAAAAGTCAACCAAGTTTAAAAGGCATGATCTGCCTTTGACAAAGCCAAACTGGGTTGGATCCAAAGTCTGCAAATTCCTTGTCTTTATTTATGAGGTCCATTATGATCCTCTCCATGGCTTTGCAGATAAGGCTTGTCAAGCTAATGGGCTGGTAATTTCCAGGGTCGGTGGAGGCACCGCCTTTGTGAAGTGGGACCACAGTTGCAGCGCCACTCCTGGAGTGATCCAGAGGTAAGACTTTGATTAAACAGCTGTCCTAGCTGTGGGTTTAATTCATCATTGAGTTCGTGGAGCACACAGCCGGGGACACCATCAGGTCCCATGGATGCTGTGTTTTTTGCTTTGGAGAGAGCAGTTCTCACTTGGGCACTGGAGATGTTTGGGGGCTGCAATCGTTTGGTATAGATATCTCTCCTTTTGGGGGAGGAGAAGTTTGCACTGAACCTGTCAGCCAGTATGTTGGCAATGTCTGTAGGATCAGTAATCTTCACATCATTTTGAACTAGTTCTGAGCATATCTGGGAGTTTCCTCCTAGGTTTCTAACATAGCTAAAGAAGGCCTTATGATTGTCTTTTGAGTCTTTAGCTATTTTTCTCTCGAAATTTGCTTTGGATGATTTTATGAGAGCTCTTAGTTATTTACTTATAGTGATCAAGGGTGTCTTACCTTTTAAGGATTTTGCTCTATCTTGTAGTAGCTTCCTCCTTTTGTTGTAGAGTTTGTTTATGGCTGGGGTCCACCAGACTGGACGCTTGCCTTTGGTACAAAGAGTCTTTGTTTTGCTTGGGATTGCCTTATCCATGCAGTCCTGCAGGTGCTGGTAGAAGGCATTTGTAAGTGATTCAGCGGCTTGAGTACTGTTTTCTGCCGGCTCGGGGGCCTTAAAGGAGACCACACTAGTCTTTAGAAGTGTGAAGTCAGCTTTTGAGAAGTTCTTTACTGTGGTCTTTTTTATTTCAGGTGGGGGTGGGATGAGGACCTCCAGCGAGATTAGTTTGTGATCTGATCTCACCAGTGAGGGGTATACTTCTGGTGTTGAACATTGTGCTCCCATGTTCGTGATGATGAGATCAAGTATGTTATCTCCTCTTGTGGGAATGGTGACTAGTTGTTCCATGGCATTTGAGTTTATGAATTCCAGGAACTTTTGGGCTAGGGTGTTTGGGCTTGAGTAGTGTTCCCAGTCTATATTTGGGTAATTGAAGTCACCTAGTATGATGGTGTTTGGTGATACATTTATCCCCTCTAGTGTTTTCAGGAAGGCCATGTGAGGTTCCTGAGTTTGTGAGGTGGCCTGTTACATGCTACAATTTGCAGAGCAGTCTTGCCTACGGTTAATTGCACCTGGATGGTCTCCAATGCATCATGCGTTGCCACCAGTCTTGAGGTGTGGGTGTCCTTGATGAATATGGATACCCCCCCTCCTTTCTTGGTATTTTCCTGATTTTGGGGCCGACGCATGATATGAGGTAAAACCTGATAGCTGGGGTGCTCTCAGGAGCCTTGAACCAGGTTTCTGTCACAGCACAGACATCGATGTTCTCCATACTGAGAAGGGCCTCGAGTGCGTGCATTTTGAGATTTAGACTTCTGGCATTGAGCAGCATTACCCTTAGTTTTTCCTTTTTGTGTTCTAGGGTGGTAGGTTTAGAATTTGAGCCTTGCCTAAAAAGGCACTATGGAGGTGGCAAGAGCCTTTGCCAATATCCGGAATCCCAGGGGTGACAGGTGCAAGCCGTCCCTTGCGAAGCAGCATGGCTTGTCCAGCATGTCATCCCAGGCAGACAGATACTGGATCCCCTTTGAATGACACCAGTGTTTAAGCCAATTGTTAAAGCTGATCATCTTATCTCTGTATTGTGGCATCATTCTTGGTGAAGGTAGGATACTGCTCAAGGTCAGGGTCATACCTGCCTGGGCTACATAATCAGAGAGCTCCTCAATGTCTCTTTTCATGTAGTCCAAGGAGGTACGTCCCAGGTCGTTTACACCAGCGTGGACAATGACTGAGTCATATTTGTACCTGCTGTTGAGAGACCTGAGTGCTTGCGTTATGTGGCGGATTCTAGCCCAACAGACAGCTTACTGTGACCTCTCCTTACTCAGTCTGGTGAGCGGGACGTCAGTGTGTCTGACTATGGAGTCACCAATGACTAGTGTGTCTGGCATTGTGTTTGGCCTTAAGGGCTGTGACTGTTTGACACTCTGACTGTGAGGTCTATGTGTTGCAGGTGTTGTGTTCTGAGGTGGTGGTTGTTTGGGTGTCTGCTTTGGTGGCCTCTGCTGTTTTGGTAGATTTTTGATCAGAGCCTCAGTATGTCTTTGTGTGTTTATGTGTATGATTTGAGGTTGTAATGGTACTATGTGAGACTGGGTCTATAGTGTGTGTGGTAACCTTCTCCTCCTGACTGGTCTTGCCAGTCCTATGTTGAGAGCTCAGCCTCCAGTTTGGCCGTATAGTTGCATCTCTCGCATGTATTTGTGTTTTGTGGGAGGAGAGGGTTGTCTGTGTACATGAGGCAATTGTAACATTGCCTCAATATTCAGGTTCACCAGCTGAGCAGGAGAGGACACTAGCAACTGATCCTCGACATGCTAGAAGGATAGACAAAAACTTTAAAAAGATTCGGGGATGTGGGTGATCGAGAAATGGGGGGTTGCCTTTTTGGGGTGCTATCTATAAGAGTGCCATATCAAGGTAATAAGTACTGTAGGAGCAAGTGCTAGGTTTAACAGATAGAGAATAGTCTACTTAGAGTCAAGTAGAGATGATCTTTTTAGTTATAGGATACGCTGATTAGATCAGTAGTATAGGTCGAGGAAGGTAGTTTCAAGGGAAAATTTGAAGAGTGGACTTTAGGTAGCCCGAATAGTTTAAACCTGCTTAACCGGCACTGCCCTAGTGTGCAACAGTGGCAGCTCCGCGTTTGCCAGTCATTTCTTGGACAGATGACCTCCTGGGACATGTATTTTCTGAAAACTGAAGTAGCTCCCTTCACATACACACACACACTTACTTGGCAACACTGAGAGTAGAACCCCTACCTTGGTTCTTATTGCTCCTAATGTGTTTGGCTTTAATTGCACAAACCACACAGCTTTTAGGATGAGGTCTGTCCCGAGTTTCTTGTTAAGTGAAGAACATCACCAGGCCTTGTACAGTATGGTAATGGGGGATGTACTTGGTGTTAATGAACAATACATAGTATGACATACTGTCATATATACATTGACAAACACCTAACAGTCATAGACACATCTGAGAGACCTGGGTTTATCAGTGCTAACTACCTTATCAGTGAGTCCATTCTGTTACAGATAATTTGCACACAGTACATGCATCACTGGGCTGAATAGTGTAATCAATTACCTGTATGGTTGATGGTGACAGTGGTCCTCATACAGTGGACCTTGGGACATGTACTGGGGGTAACATGGTGTAAAGACAGTATGCCCATCACCCACACCCCACATTGGATATTTTACTCACTGAAACCCATGATAATGCTCTGACATACCCACAATCACACATTGACCAGGACTACAATACAAACCCTTGTCTATCTCATCAGTGCTACTGCAGGGATATGCATTTATTGCACATGCCACAGGGATAGTAAGGTGATGGTTTGTTGTGGCTCTCCTAAT